>NC_037290.2:8155000-8460000 GCF_000002775.5 Populus trichocarpa
TCCAAGAACTTAAAAAGTTAAATTCTGACATGACATACTACACGGAACTATGTCCTATTTAAGAAATTAAGTTTAAAAACACCCTATTTACAAAATAAAATAATAAAAAAAACTCTTACTTGGGAAAAAAGTTCCAAACAAAAGAGCGAAAGCCTTAAACCCCAAAACCTTGTTGCATCCGTCGCCTCTATATAACCCTCCACCGTATTGTTATCCTTACCAACAACAATCTCTCTCTCTCTCCATCTCTCTTTCCCTCTCGCATACAGTTTGTCTACTGTGATAAATCATGCCTGGTCAAGTGATGCAAGAGAAAACCCTTCAAAGCATTCATGTCATGGGAAGGGAAAAGTCGACAGAAAACAGCACTCGCTCTCCTGGAAGGTATTTGCCCCTTTACCTTAATTTCTTAATTTGTGTTTCCATATATATGTTCTCTAGCTTTTCTTTATACTAGCTAGTAACCGTAAGGAAGGGAATTAATTAGTACCTAGCTAGGTTGAATGTCTAAAACATCAAAGGTCTTTGTTCAAATTGTTCGGTGCTTTTGTGTAGATTGGAGGGAAGAGTTGCAATAGTCACAGGCGGTGCGCGAGGAATTGGAGAGGCCACTGTAAGACTTTTTGCAAGACAAGGTGCCAAAGTAGTCATTGCTGATGTTGAGGATGCTCTTGGAACTTCGCTCGTAAACTCATTAGCCCCTTCAGTTTCCTTTGTTCATTGTGATGTTAGCTTAGAAAAAGACATTGAGAACCTGATAAACTCCACGATTTCTCAATATGGTAAGTTAGATATTCTTTTCAACAATGCTGGGGTGCTTGGAAATCAATCAAAGAACAAGAGCATTGTTGATTTTGATGTAGACGAATTTGACCGTGTCATGCATGTGAATGTTAGAGGAATGGCACTAGGAATTAAGCACGCAGCACGAGTGATGATTCCTAGAGGAGGTGGGTGTATTATTTCCACAGCTAGTGTGGCTGGTGTCATGGGAGGGCTTGGTCCTCATGCTTACACAGCTTCAAAGCATGCCATTGTTGGACTCACAAAAAACACAGCTTGTGAGCTTGGCCGGTATGGAATTCGAGTTAATTGCATTTCTCCATTTGGGGTGGCCACATCTATGCTTGTTAATGCCTGGAGAAGTAGTGGCGAAGAGGAAGATTCCTTGAATTTTGGATTGCCTAGTGAAAAGGAAGTGGAGAAGATGGAGGACTTTGTTAGAGGGCTGGCTAACCTAAAAGGTCCAACTCTAAGGGCTAGAGATATAGCTGAAGCTGCTCTTTATCTAGCTAGCGATGAATCAAAGTATGTCAGTGGTCATAATCTTGTTGTGGATGGTGGAATCACAACTTCAACAAATTGTGTTGGGTTGTAATACTTAGAGAATGTATCTCTCTCTCTATCTCTCCCTTTTTTTTTTCTCCACTTGTAGCTCAATGGTTGACAAAGCCTTGTGTGAGGATTCCATTCAATCAATTAAATTAGTTTTCAGACTTTTCGCTACCAGGAAGAATTGAACTCAAACCGATTTCCAGGCAATTGTTTACCGAAAGAAATCCATACAAATTCCAAAGCTCTGTGTAATGCTGGTTAGCCAAAGTATTTAATCTCCCTTATTCTTTTCTTCTAGCTTAAAATGTGCGATTTCTAGTTCCAAACTACAAGTTTTTTTTTTTTTTTTTTAAAGTAGCACAATAGAAGGTTTTTTTTTTAAAAAGAAATAACACAATTAGAACTTATTTGAAGAAATAGCATAATCTTAAAAGTTAAAGTTGAAACCCTGCGACTCTAAAGTCACATGTCTCATCCACGACTTTAGGGTCACATGTGTTAATTGCAACTTATTTTTTAAAAAATATTGCTAAAGCAATTTCTCTAACTTCTCAACATTCTATTAAAAAACCAAGCAACTCAACAAATAAGATCAATTCAACTATATAGGGTTTGAATTAAAAAGAAATGAAAAGCAAGAATTAAGTTGATTATCCAGAATGATTTTTTATTCATTTATAATTAAATTGATATTATCTTATTAATTAAGCATGTTGAGTTGTTTGTTTTTCACATGCGACTTTAGAGTTGTAAATGTTAATTGCAATTACTCAAACTATGTTATTTATCTAAATTTTCTTTATTAGAGGGATATTGTTTTAAAAAAAATAAAACTCTCATGATTGTAATGTGACAATTAATCAGATCAATCACTTGCATTGTAAAATGTCATCAAATCACATTTAATGAATTAATTAATTGATCTTAGATATTAGGAATTTTTTTTTTTGAAAACTAAGACAATTTCAAGAAAGTTAATAGGAAATAACACAATTTTATGAAGTTTTGGGA
Source organism: Populus trichocarpa (assembly GCF_000002775.5). NCBI lineage: Eukaryota > Viridiplantae > Streptophyta > Magnoliopsida > Malpighiales > Salicaceae > Populus > Populus trichocarpa. The sequence goes on from NC_037290.2 coordinate 8,157,347, forward strand.
AAATGATATAGTCTGTAAAGAACCACAATTCAGAAATGTTATTTTCAATAGTAGTTATTTAATAACCCCGATTCAGAATAGCGATTTCATAAATGTTATTGAACATATAAATTATATTATTTAGATTAAGAATATTTTTCATGAAAACCTTATTTAATAAGTTTCATTGCTTATTTATTAACATATAGTGTGAGGGTAAATATTTTGAACATAATCTAGCTCACGTTTTGTCATTTTATTGTAGTGAGTTAGAAAGACAACAATCAAATTAGGTATGTTGGTAAATTATAAGAAAGAAATAATTATTTGTGTTGATGTTGGTAAACGATGAGAATTAATTGTTTTTGTTGATATTCAATTTTTTGGATATTGGTAAATGTTAGGAAATAATTTCTCATGGGTTGATGTTGGTAAATGATAAGAATTAATTACTGGCGTTGATGTTTAATTTTTTGGATATTGATAAATTTTAGGAAATTATTGCATAGGTTGATGTTGAAATTTTTTGATATTTATAAATGTTGAAAAATAATTTTTTATAGGTTGATGTTGATAAATGATGAGAAATAATTATATTGTTGATGTTTCAACAGGTTGTGTGAAATTATTATTCAAAAGATGATATGATAGATGCTCCTGTTATATGCACATCGACCATGGATTTATGGACATAAGTTGTCTTCCTCATATTATTTGAGCTTATTGAGATGCATTGTTTGGACCGTGTAATGTGACAATTTGACTTTAAGTAACGCATCTCGTTTGACATAGATACGAGTTATCAGTTGCATTCCATTAGTCGTTTGGGTAGACACGTTAATTATAATTGGATGATTCACCATCTCCAACATGTATCGATGTGGGATGCATGGATAACAGTTAGTTAGCGGTTGTTTACAATAGCGGGTGGTTAGTGATTGTAAACACCTATAATTGTCATTAGAGATTATTAATAAGACTGTGTTTTTCAATAGCGATTAAATCAATAGTGTGTTATTTTACAAGTATTTTTCTCTTATATGCTATTTCTTAAAAACTTTTATCAAACTGTGCTAGTTTGATAAAAGACTCAAATTAAAAAGGGTTGTTTGGTCCAAACTACTAGTTGTTTAATGAGAGATGTGATGTATTGCATGGTAAAATAACAACCCTTATAGATTTGGGTATTTTTTTTTCTTATTTGCATGTCTTTTAAAAAAATTAGCAAAATAACTTAATTTTTTTTATGAAATAAAATAGTTGGTACATGTCAAGATTAGAAAACACAACATTTAAAGTGATTACTAATAGAAAAGCTAACATTTCAAAAAAATATTAAATGGACTATATAAATTACAATGAGAAGAGATGAGAGAGGAAATAGAGAAAAAAGACTTGAGATGCACATTAAAGCTCTAATTACAAACACTATTGAAAAGATGTTGATGAGATAACTTTAACGACATAAAGGAAAGCCAACAATGGTGACTGAATTGGGCCACACTATACCACCCAAAGATGGCAGATGACTTTTTTTTTTTTAATCTTTGACAGTAAGTGTGACCCACTCTAGTCACCATTGGTGCTTTCCTTGTAATTGTTGGATTCATATCATCAAGAGCTTTTCGATGGTATTGATGTGTTATAATTGAAGCTTTGGTCTACCTTTAAGGTCTTTTTTTTTCATTTCCTTTTCTCTCTCATCGCTCTTTAAAAATTACAATAAGAAAAAAGGAGAGAGAAAAAATAAAGAGAGCCTAGAGACATACTGAAGCTTTGATTATAACACTACCAGTACCATTAAAAAGATTTCGACAAAAAAAATTCAATAATACCAAAGAAGGTCAGCAACAAGGATTGGAGTGGGCCACACTTGTCGTCAAAGGCAAGTGAGCCACCCGCCACATTCGGGTATCAAGTATGCCCCACTACGGTCACCATTAGTGTCCTTCCTTGATGTCATTGAATTCGTCTCCTTAAGATCTTTTCATGGTATTGGCGATCTTGTATTTAGAGCTTCGGTGTATCTTCGAGGCTTCTATATATTTTTTTTTCTCTCTTCTCATCATAATTTATGCCAACTAATTTCACAATTTCTTTTACATTCTACGTTTCTGAATTGCGACAATTTTGAATATGGTATTTTTCAATTGTAACATGTATAAACTGTATTATTTCACTAAAACTTTTTTAAATCGTATAATTTTGTCAATTTTCTTAAACAATCCTAATTTTAAGATAACATTTACAAATTTACCATAACTAATTAGGTCCATTTTCCACCTTGCTCTTTCTTCTAGGGTGTTTGATAGAGATCAAATAAAAGAGGGTTGTTTTAACTAATGAAGAACAACTATATTGCAAGAGAAAACCTATGGCCTCATGTAAGTCCTACATATAAGGTAAGAATTATGTTGACAGATAATTGGATACAGTACTTTGCAACTAGAATCCACATATACAGGGTAATCGATTGGTGAGGATAATTAATGTGTGTTAATATTTGGTAGGTTGTTGCTATGTTGGATTTTAAGTTTTAACTAATTAGCCAACCACTAGCATGATTATTTTTTATGGTGTTATTTCTACTCACAAAATTATTATTTCTTATAAGAAGAGCACTAATAATTTTACAGTAGGAAAATAAAATGTTTTTTGGAATAACTAAAATAAAATCTGAATGTAGTTTTTTTAGAGGAAAAAGCCAAATACACTATGCTTTATTTAAGTAAATTAATGTTGATATTAAATAATATTATTTATGAAAAAACATGAGTTAAAGGGCTACTTGGTCCATGAGAGATATGAAAATTTCTTTTAACAAAATAAGAATAATACTATATCTTTCGGTGATCATTTTCTTTCATCTTTAGCTTGAGGTTAACTCTCTGATTATATAATAAATTGTCAAATGAATTTATTACCTTTTTTAGTTATGAAAAAGAATTAATTCAATTTTTTTTAAAAAGATGTATATAAATATCAATTAAATTAGAGTTGTTTGGTTGACCCATGAATTAATTAGGGGAATTGAAGACAAGGTGTTAGAAGACAAGGTGTGAGGACAAAGAATAAAGAGAGACCACAACCTTTATATTTGTAACTTTTAAGGAACTTCATAGCTAATTTATTATATTTGTATTTGTAGAAGGGTTTTGTTTGGTGCTTAGCTTAAAATGAGTAGAACTAACTAGTTGTCGTTATTTATATTTAATATGTCAAACACTTTCTCAACAAACTGCTCCTATGTCATATGCAACTTATTCCCCTTTCTATCTCAATATAATTATAAAATCAAGAATCTATTTTGCCAGACTAAGGCAGTCGGTCAAAACTCAAAAATTATCAAAGGGTACGAGCTGTAAATCTACCTCTTCTTCTACAATGTACCTAGCTCTAGCTCTAGCTCTAGCTCTAGCCCGGCATAATAATTCTTTAGACAGAGGGTGGTATACGGAGGTCTATATATATATATATTGAAATAGTGGCCAATTATATGGCTAGCTCCTAAGGTGACCAAACAATTTGAGGCAAACTATCTGGGAGTTGATATTGGCACTCCAGTACCCATGGTTAAGCATTATTTTATGAAATGACAGAAAAATCTTTAGAAGAAGTTAAACCTGAACAATTATTTTGCCAGACTAATAATTATCAAAGGGTACGAGCTGTAAATCTATTTCTTCTTCTACCATGTACCTAGCTCTAGCCCGGCATAATATATACGAAGGTCTATATATATTAAACCTGAACACATATGCTTTCTTGAAGAAGGTGTTAACTAAAAAATCCAACAAAACAAAAACTGGTGACCTAAATGATTAAGAATCCGTTTCTCTAAGCTGCTGCTTTTGGTTTTAAGGTTGAAAAGTAGTTGAAAAGCATTAATATTTTACATGTTTTTCAACATAAAAAGCAAACTTGTAAACAATTTTGAACCTCTTCTTTTCAAAATGCTTTTGAACATTCTCCAAAACCCTCGTATCCATTTTCCCCTCGAATCGCTAATGCTGCTCATTTCAAATGGAGAGAGGTCTCTGTGGTGAGTCCGTTCCTTGGTTAAATGTAAGCAAAGGAGTACTGAACATTAGAGTTTCCTACTCTGTGTGTGACAAATTGCCTATGATGGTAAATATCTACTTTCTCGGTGTTGCTTGGGAAACCCATTTGCTTTTAGCATTATGCCTCGTCAGGAAGCTTCTGCGTTGGGTTCTAATTCTGAAATTCTATTGAAAAAAAAAAATATTGGTATTGGGGTAAGCTTGATCTAGAGAAGCCTTTTCCTTTAACAATCCCAAGTCCTCATTTTGTTTGTATTTCTTCTCTCTCTTTTTCTGGTAAAATTGTAATTCACAGCTATCCGATTTCCAGCTCTTTAATAATACGAGCTCACTTATTAAAAAAAAAATGCCTGTTTACGAAAGAATACGAAAATAAAAGCCAATTATTGTCTAGACAATTGATTTTAGCATCGTATTTGGAAACTACCTGTAAAACAAGCTTAGGTTACTAGATATATTTACAGATAATTAGGTTAACTCGAATCATTGGGAATGAAGGCGTTTCATTTTTTTCTTAGTTGTTTACCTGCTAGGTTAGATGGGTCAGTATAATTATTAAAAATTTAGTCATTCAAATATAAATGGTTAGGTTAATTAGAAACTCTAGATTAGACCCTAGACTTCTAGTCTTTCACATCACCTTGTCAGTCTGACAACTACAGACCTTAGCATTGCAGTAGATAGGTGGCAACCAAACTTTCTCGAAACCTAAAAAATAATATTCAAACCACAATAATTAAAAATAACCTAAATTAAATTAATTAAAGATATGATTAAAGATATGAAATTGAAACAATCCACATAAAAAAAATTAAAAAATTTATAAAGTGTAAAATTTAATAATTTAATGTCAAAAATAAAAATAAAAAACATAACGTTGAAAAATAAAACTTGAGTCAACTTGAGATAACTTAATGAACTTACAATCTATGATATGAGACCGGGATAAAAAAAAAATTTAAAAGACAAACTTAGTAAAAAAACCAAAGTTCAATAAAAAAAAAAAAACATCAAAAAACCACTAAGCCAACTCAGGTTAACGATACCAACCTGTTCTCAGAATAACCAAACAGGAAAAAAGGGTGGAAAAATGACAAAACTCAAGGGCAAATAATTTAAAGCAAAATGATAAAATTAAAAAAAAATGATCATAAAAAAATTAAGGAAAAACATTTGAGTCAACCCGGGTTAACTTGATTGAACCGCCACCCACGACATGAGATTGAGATAAAAGAAAACTAGACTTTCAAAAGAAGGACCTAACAAAAAAGACCAAATTTAAATAAAAAAACATTGCGAAAAAAAATACAAGTTGACCCGGGTTAGCTTGATTAACCCGCTCTCGAAATAACAAAACAAAAATAGAAGCAAAAAAAATGACAAAGCTCCAGAGAAAATGATTTAATGTCAAATTATGAAATTAAAAAAAATTAAAGTCATAAAAAAAAACTATGGAAAAAAAAATCAATTTAGATTAACTCAACTAACATGTCACTCATGACATGATATCAATATAACCCATCAGATTAATTGGCACTCAATATGTTTTTTTTATTTGCTTTGTACAATGTTCTCATTATCTCATGATCCGGATCATGGATCATATATGCTAACATGGGTTGACCCGGGTCGGTCTAATATGTTATCGTATCAAAAAAAAATTAAAAGATGTTATCTTGAAAAAAAATTTAGTCAAACTATTTTTTTTTCTAGTTGTCTAAGTTATCTTTGAACTTATCAGGTTGTCCAGATCATACTGGATCAATCTCTACATGATTTATTTTTATTTATTTTAGAAAACATGTTAGCAATGTCTAAATATTATTTCTAATTAAAAAAAAAACTCCATAAATGATTAGGTACATATTTAATGAAGGTGGATTCAAGTTGACGAGTGCGATGAACCAACATTACGACCTCGTTTGTTTGACGGAAAATGGTTTTCTGGAAATCATTTTCCAAATTTTCCTGTGCTTGTTTGTCATTAGAAAAGTTGGTCAATGTAAAAGACTTTCCCGTCAAAGAAAAATTTGGTTTGGTTTCCAGAAAAGTGTTTTCCTTTTATTTTGGGCGGAAAACACTTTCTGAAAGTTGTGAAAAATTTAGAAATATCATATTATTTGCTGATTATATCAAATTTGGTCCTCAAACTTTTGATTGTTATATATATTTTGTTTTAATTTTTTTTTTCAATTTCATCCCTTAGAATTTGATTTTTGTATTGACTTTAGTCCTCATTTTTATAATTATCATTTGCTTTTCCTTTATTATTTTTTAATTGAAATTTTTTATTTATCAAATTCGGTCCTCATTCTTTTGATTGTTACTTATTTTATTTGAAATAATTTATGAAATAGTAATTATTATTATTATTTTAATTTCTTCATCTTTCAATTTTTTTATTTGATCTCTATTATTTTATTATTATTTATTTTATTTGAGATAATTTATAAAATTATACATTTTTTTTAATTTCATTCTCATTCAACTTTTTAATTTGTAAGATTTGTTCCTCATTATTTTAATAAACTTGAAAAAAAATAAAACATTAATAATTTATTTTTCATCTTATTTTTTATGACATAATCAAAAACTGAAAAATATTTTTTAATTTAATTTTTATTATATTACCAAATATAAAAATAATCCATTTTTTTAAAAATTTACTTTTTTAGAATTCATTTTTTTAAAAAAAAATTTCTAGCAAACAAGCTAAATATAAACGCAATTATATATTGAGCAGTAACCACGAAAGGAAATGAATGGACCTCAAGCGTTCTTTTTGTGACCAATAGCCATCAGATGAATTTGCACTCTTTTTATCTGCTGACCCATCATCTCAATTGGCCTTTGGTACATAAAACAGAGCATTTGAGTGCACTACGCCATCATTCATGCACCTATGGTGGTCCTTTGCAAAGACCTCCTCTAGTTTGGAGGCCATGGCATCTTTCAAACCACAAACCATGATGATGGGACGGAACCCAAGTGGGGTTTTCAGTTCATCGTACACTCAAAATCATTGTACAATTAGCAGGAGAATGTCCAAACCCCATGAACACGCATCATGAGTTATTCCTTGCATCCAGCTGGTTTTCTTCAATGCATAGGTACGTAGATCAACATCCCTTCTCTTAATTATTAACTTCTTTCTCTGTTTGTTTTTACTTTAGTTTTTTTATTTATTTATTTTTTTTATTTTTTTAAATTAATAATTTTAATATTTTCAAATCATTTTTATATATTATAAAAAAAATAAAAAAATATTTTAAAAAACAAAACGGCAAGAACTGCCAACAAGCGTGTTTGGTTTGTATCATGTAAAGATTTGCTATGGTCATTTTCTTCGAGGCTGGCAGCCTATATAGCAGTACTATTTTATTCCATCCATTTTGGTTCGTGGTAAGCCGAACGTTAAATTAGTTTGACTTCCATTTTCTGTACTAAAATTAACTTGGCAATTAGAATCAATACATTATTTTATGTAATTCGGCTATAGAGCAAAGAAAATTTTGTTTTTTTTTTGTTTTTTTCTATTATAATTAGAATCAATATAATTTAGAGAATAATACAATAATTTTTTTTATGAGAAATGGAATAAATGTACTATGGCATAATCATAATGGATATAATCGCAATCATTGCAAAATTTTCATACTTAAAACACAAACCACATCTCATTAGAAACAAAATATACATGTTCTTTACTTGTGGATCCCACGAAAAAAACAGAACTACATCTCATTACATATTTATCTTAAACAAACCCTTAATCTCAATACTAATCAATGATCAATCTTTAGTCTTTGTGATTTTTAAGATTTCGTTCTGTAAAAGAGATGATAGATTCTGTTTTTGTTAAAGTGAAAAGGATCACAAAAAATATATTTATTTTTGTTGTTGTTATGCAATTTTATTAGGGGTATTTGAGATTGTAGTGTGAAATACTTTTTAAAATAGTTTTTTACTTGAAAATATATTAAAATAATTTTTTTTTAATATTAATATATCAAAATCATCAAAAAAACACTAAAAAAAAGTTTTAAATCAATGTTTTTTAAGCGGTGTCAAACTAGATCATAAGTTGCAATAGTTTACTTATAAATTCCTCTTAAAATAAAAAAAGTTAACATATATAATTAAAAAATTTAAAAGTGTTTATAAGCTAGGGTAAATTATTGAGAACTTTGAAAACACTTTATATCTATATTTTTATTTATTACAATTTACACATTCAATTAAGACTAGCCTAGAATAAAAATGAAAAAAAATACTCTTATTTATTAAGAACCCAAATCTCATCAAGCTACCGTCACAATTCTTATTCCCTCTCTTCTCTTCCGTAAAGAAAACCATGAAAACCTCTCCTTACAACAAAGAGGTATTTGAAAAACACAAAATCATAATGTTAATTCGGTCTGTATTCCTCTCAAGTGTGTTTGTATTGGACAATGGACAAGAATCAAATATATCCATATCATGTAATTTTCTACATAACAAGCTTTCAAGTAAGTATGGATATTGATGGGCATGTTCTTAATAGGCTCGAACCCAATAAAGATGAGTTCGGTAGTGATCACCCCGAGCCTACCACCTTTGGGTGTGAGCTTAGACAAAGACCCTATAAGAATCCACCATTTTGAGCCCAACTGGCCTATACAAGGCTTGAGATTGGGTCATTCTCCATCTTCTTCTTCCCCAGTAAAAATCCTACATTTTTTTATATACACAGTTGGATCTTCTTCTTCTTCTTTCAACTGCACGATGAAAAAAACTAATTAAATTAAATTCTTCTTCTTCATCTTCTTCTTCTCCACCATATACCTAACCATCTAAACTATCTCAATTAAAAAATGGTCACGTAAAACAAAAACAAGAACCTTTGAAGCATTATAATAAATAATTTATAATCTTCACCGAACTTTCATTATGTAATTAAATACCTTGAAACCATAGTGTTCCAAGAATCTAAATTTCTACGAGATATTTTATAGAGCATGTTGCATGCGTCATTGATTCTACCATTGTTGTTTGGGTTTTTGTGTTCCATGTCCTTGTTGTATTTTTATTGCTATAATTTGTGTTGGAGGAGAGCATTTTTATGCTCTCATACTCCTGTAGCCAGCTCTACCTGTCCTTACAAACGACTGGTTTTTATTGTTATGAATCATGTGGTCAAGGTTGTTTTAAACCAATTAGGCTAAGTCAGTCATCTTTCCTGCTATATACAGGCTCGAGTTATAGGGGTTATGGAAGTGATTTTTGAGAAGGGGATGATATACAAGTGAAACTCTTCCTTTTCTTTCTTTTCAATACAGGGAATGCTCGCGAAACCCTTTTTAGGCAAGAAATATAGGTGACAACTGAAGGAAGAAGAGTATGTAATAATATACATGATCAAATAGAGGGAGGAACCATGGATGTGATTTCTTAATTTTACTGTTTCAAAGCACCATCCCAAACAACATACAATGATGCTGGGTTCTTGCAAGACTTGAAGCTAATCGAGCACAGCTAAATTCTATATGATCCTCTCTGATGCTAAATCAAGCAACGTACGAAAGAATTTGTGAGGATACATGGGAGGTTGTTCTGCTAGCGCCTGAGAAACACAGCAAATTCTAGCTCATTAGGACACAAGTAACTAGTTACTTATGAAATGAATTAATATAGCTTGCTTGATTGTATGTAATGAAACATATAATGTAATGGATCGTTATAATCCTACGTTCGGTTGTATAATTTTCAAGATTTTAATGTTATGGATCATTACAATTATAATGACTTATTATATTAAAAAATAAAAAGCTACGTCAAACCATTATACGACGAAGAACAAATCATACAGAAACCTAATTGCAAATAATTTTTCATATTAAGGACTAAATTTTAATTTTGTTGAAGTGCAATGACCAAAAAACTTTTAAATTAGGACCAACTTGTAAATGAAAATGAAATATAAAGACAAATAATGTTTTTGAAAAATTACAGGGACTAGATTGAAAATTTGTGAATGCTTCCATTACATACTTTTCCAAAGCATTACATTACATTTTTCATTAAATTACACATTTCATTATATTACATCTAAACAACCATGCCGATACAGCCATCCCTAACATCATGTTTCAGTAAATCATCTCATTTTTACTTTTCCTTGCAGTGTTTCACAGAAGATTATTGTTTTTCAATAAATGATCTTATTTCTATGTTGATGTTTCATGCATAATTCTGCTGATATCTTTTTTAAGATAAAATGCAAAATTTCATTGTAGGGTCACAGAAACAGACAAGTCAATTGGTTACCAAATGCTCAAAACACATCTAACGCTACCTGATGAATAAGGACAGTGGAAGGAGTCATTCCAGGAACAGTATTGACCTCTATAATCAGCACCTGCAAATAACGATATGGGTGATGGATAAATATCACGAAAGAGAACTTTTGTAAGCAAAACAGAGAGCAGACTCAAGCTCAACTATTATCTTGTGTTGATTCAGCTAATGTCACATGGAGAATGTGGAAAGAGCATACCTCTCCACTATCAACATTAAGAAAAGCATCTATTCGTGAAAATCCTTCTAATTGCAGAGTGTTTGCAATCAATTCAATACGATGTTTGCACCTCTCCAACGCCTCGTTACTGATTCAAGAAGAGAAGAAATTGCTCATTTAGTCAAACTACAATCCAAAGACGAAAAGATGATCAATAAGAGATAGATGAAGAAAGAGAGTGCTTGCTCCGAATGTCATTGCATGCATTAATTATATTTTCATGCAGCATAGTAATTTTCTAAAAGATGGTCAGAATGATCATGGGAATTGGAGGTGATATTATTTCAGAATAGTTATCAGTACAGGATGTCTTAATCATGGCATTAACATAAAAGACAATTTCATATAGCAGTTAACAAACCTAACAATTGATGCCGGTGGAGGAGTAAGATTGATGCCGGTTCCACCTGTCAAGTAATATCAATGTCAAGATACCAGCAATGCCATCTAAACAAATTTGGAATTTCTTCCAATAAATCATGTAAAAATTCACGAATTAATTCCCTCAAGTTAAGCATGAAGAAAACTTCAACTGCAGCCACTAAATCATCCTCTTTGATCCATTTTTTTTAATCGTATCTAATTACTCGTGTGTTTTACTGCATAACCAATAAGGTTCAGGACTACTATATCAACTTCAATGCTACCATTGGTTAACTACCATGATTTGCAAGCAGCAAGTAAAACAAAAGAGATATCATCAAATGCCAACATAATTGAAACAAATTGCAACGAGCAAAAACATGTACCTTGAAATTTCTCTTCAAGTGATAAAATATCACCAGTTTCCTTAACAGTAACACTAGGGCTCAGTGAGCGCATTGATCCAAGAGTTCCTATAACACCAACTGTAATTTCTACCCATCGACTGTTTCCTTTCCACACAAGGCCTTGTGCCTTTTCACCCCCAGATTTGGATGAGACAACAATCTCATCAGTCTCAATAAAAGGTTCAAAGATCAAACGCTCTGGAGGAGGGCTTGGCATCTCAATCATTCCATGTGACTGAACATTACACAAAAAGAAAAGGATGTTTGACTGGTGTAAGATAAAAACCCAGTTATTGTTTCAATTATAAATAATGGCTAAGAAAGAAAGATCTGGGTTAAAGAGTATGGACTGTTGCCAACAAAGTATGGACTAGTGAGTTAGAAAGTCACAATCATTTATTTGTTCGGTAAATGACAATGGGTTTACTGGGGGTTCATTAGACAACTTAAAAGTAAAAAAGTAGCAGACTATTAATTTTCACTTGAAATTTAATAATAGTTGATTTCTTTAGGTCTTAAGAACAAAAACTTTCATGCTTATCAAAAGAAGAAAACAAAAGATGCAAAACTTTCAGAATAAAGTTATTAGATGCACCCAGGAACTACCATCCATGCACATGTTAAATGGGCATCAAGCTCATACTCTTATTCCAGGGGATACCCTAACAAGTAATTACAGAGCTGAAATCTAAAATAATTTCCAATTTTCTTATTTGGTGCTAAATGACATATCATTTACAACAGTTCATCAAACATGAACATGCACTTTAGCATAATAATCACCTTAAAATGTTTTCAAAGACAAGATATCTGTATTTCTAAAAACAATCTGTGATGCTGGCACTTGACATTGATGTCCTGAAACGAAATTATGGAGAAGCTTCTATACCTTTGAGAAACTATCAGGTGGTATCCGGAGAAGGCAATCCTTCAAAGCTTTTATATACACTGCAAGGTCTTCCACGCAGCTGCTCGAACAAAAGGTAAGCAATATATGATTAATTCAAATACACAAAATATTTAACTAAGTTTAGGGATATATGATCTCAGATCAAAGAGATTATTAGCAACTGGCAATAACAAGGGGTATGAACCAACCATAATCTTGCAACCCCAGTTGAGCATCCATCCCTTGCTGGTTTAACACATAATGTTTCACACTGAAGCTTTGAGATCAGCTCATCCCAAATCTCTAGTGCAGGCATATTCAGCAAATCCTCTTTTCTGCGCACATCTTTGTTTATGGTAAGAACTCCCAAATCTGCAAGCTGTTCATTACTAGAGATCACAACCAATGCTATGTTGAAAAATATATGATGGAGAAAGGAAAGATTAAACATAGCCTGAGTTTTCATAAGATGATCCCTACAAGTGATTTTGTTACATACATGACTAAGAGCGAGTGATGTTGCAACTTTGTCCATGCAAGTCTTCGAAGCTGCCGCACCAGGACCTTTATTTGAAAATAAAAAAAGAATGAACAATCTGGTACCAAGACAACTAAATTCTTCAGGTGAAAAAGTGTTGACTACAATAACCTGTATGAGGAACTCCTTCAGACTCCAGTAAAGACTGAAGTGTACCATCTTCACCAATGCCTCCATGCACTGTAGAAAACATCAGATAAATTTCGTATGGAATATAATAGCTGAATGTTTTGTTAAATAAAAGAGATTAAATAAAAATTCCATCCTTAACATAGTGTTAGCATTCATTTAAGAATATCAGAATATGAACAGCATGCTCCCACATGCTCTGCAATCAAATTTCCCAAGTGTGAAAAGTTATGGCTTAACAAACGTGATGTTTACCAGTATAAGCAAACCATTACTCGGACAACTAAATCCATGTTTGAACCTTCCTTGTTTGGGTGAAAGAGTATGTTCAGATATTATCTAACGTGACAAGAGCTATATCTGAAGTAAAGCTCTTACTGCATATTCTTGAAAAAACAGATATCTTAAAACTACAGCACACATTCATAGATCAAACATGTACTATTATGTTCATGCTAACAGTGGAAAGAAAGGTTAATGCAAGCATCAATCATAACATTACAATGGTTAAAAAAAAATACCTGCAATGAAAACTGTTGCCTGAACTTCTTTGGCAAGCTTGATCCACTTCTCTAATGAATATCTAACAGGCTGTTCATCAGCTATGTCAAACCCTGTAAACCAACTATGCTTCTTCAGACATTCCATGAGGTCATTCATCACTTGGTTGCGCAAATGAGAAGTCAGCGCGGCCTGAGCTGGTTCGATAGCTTCTATGCAAGCGTCAAGAACTTCCTCTGTAGTGTGTCTCAGCACAAGAGAGTAACTGCATATAAATTCCAGGAGCATGATATAGCATACATGAAAATCTAATAAATCAAAACATGGCTGGCAATAAAAAATGTTAAGTATTGCTTCTGAGTGCAGATTTATAGAAAACAAATAAATAGATGGTGGATTATTTGACTTTTCAAAAAGAAAATGTATTATTTGTGCAAGCTTATAATGGAGTCGAAACATGAACAAAAATCTCTACTTACGGCAATGACCAAACCACTCTGGAACCATCATCAGAATGGTCGTCTGAGGGGGCAAGTAAACAAGGAGTCACATCAAGCTGTAGACAACAAATTGCCAATATCAGACATTATTCATAACCATATTGTACCTCGATTAAAAACATCCAAACAAATTATTGAATCACAAATATTGCTGGCTTGGAGGAGTAAAACGACAGGAATGGAGGATACTCGGTGAAAGGCTAAGCATTGATCCAGGGCACACATATGAGAACTTTTGGATTCTTAGATTCAATAATCAGAAGATAAACTTAATTGCCTCAGTATTCAAAAGATAAAAGATGCTTTAATACTGCATCATCCATGTATAACAGACATCCAGTTATATACTTCATCAAACACATCCGCCAACCGTTATGCAAACTAAACAAATTTATAGCTAATGTTTCCTAAACTTACTTCATCAAATGCCAGCAAGTTAAGCCAAACATTTGTTCCACTCATAAGAGATACTTGCCGCTCTGAAGTGTCTCCTCCAAACAAGACAAAAATTTTACGAATACCCTCCCGTTTGTTAAATGCTTCATCAAATGGCAAGGATTTCGATCTTCTTGGCAAATGAGCTGATACTTCGTTGTGTGATGCAAGATTGGGGAACCGCAAGCAAGCACGATGAATAACACTTCGAAGAATGTTAGAATGAGAGAATCCAACCTGAACAAGAAGAGAAACCTTTTGAGGAGACGAGTGGGAATGGTGACAAAAAGCTAAAAATTATTAGTTTCACGAGCATTTCAACATTTCTGTGGCATATAAAGAATAACATGCCTCACTTCACATGTGCATTACACATGAGAAAATCTGTCAACTTTTAGGTACCAATGAACCATATAGAACAAAGACTCCAAAGTTTGAGCCATGCATGCTCCACACTTCTGTTGCTATGATAATGTTTCCATGAAATGTTTACTAATCAGCATGCCACAGCATCTGACATATTCCTATGCCAATTCCAAGCCTAGCATGAAAGAAAAAGCAACCTGATGGGGAAGGACCCCAGTCTACAAGAAGCATGCAACTCAACTTTGCTACAGTAATAAACAAAGGGGACACAGCATTCATAAGAAGTTCAAGTAGAAGCCCGCAGCAAAAGACTGATAATAAGTACCTTTGAAGCTTGCTGAAAAAGAAAACTGGTCTGCTCCATTCCACTAATCTGACATATTAATCAGAAATCAACATCACAGATGTAATAAAAAATAATATTGGTAGTCCCAGTAAGAATATAATTGACTTACCAGGTTAATGTCATTGTATATTATTGTGCCCAATTCAGTCCTTCCAAATTTTCCAGCTGAAGATGATAATGCATGCATGGAATTAGGCAAAAACCATCCATCAATCCGAGCAAAATCACGTAGACCGAGTTGACGGAATAAAATAGATGCTCCTTCTCGAATATTTTCAATTACTTTGAGAGGAAAACGAGGTGGAGTGTGATAAGCTACCTGTGAAGAAAGTAAGAACTTCTGAGACTAGAACAATGAAAGGAGGCATTACAAATTTTACACATCACAACTCAAGACACATATGATGCACCATAGATGCATTCGTTACAAAACAAAAGAAATGGGAAAAGATATTATAATCTTTCTGAAAAATGCAATTGCAATAAGAAATTCTCAGATACACTTCTGCTGTACCTGTTGTGTTGGAAGATACTTCCTTCGGTAATTGAAAATTGCATCTTCTTCTCTCACATCAACACTGCCATGAAATTGAATCTCCACCTGCACCATCAATGTCATATTACTAGATCACAGTTCTTCACCAGGTTACTCTAATTTATAGCTTAGTTTTCTAAATCTTGTAAGGCACTACTATACAAGAGCCCCTTTTTTTGAAAAAAATTAACACAACCGCAGACTATTAAAAGCAATAATTCAATTTTAAAAACAAATGTTTGAGCATATAACCAATAAAAAAACTCTCTCCACAATTCATGGTCATCTCATAAAAATATGATGAATAAATAAAATAGTATACATAAAATCTTAAAGCACCTTGGAAGATTTAAACCATTATTGAAATGATTCATGAGGGCTGAAAAGAGTATACCTCAGTTGGCAGTAGAACAACAGGGTGACAATCAAAACCAGATCCCACATCAAGGACAATTGCTGTAAACTCGCTCCCTCCTTCGAGAAATATTTCAACAAGGATTTTATCATCTATCCCCTTTTGGACATGAAAAGACACACCATTCTAATCAGTTGAACCATCTCACATGGTTTTAAATGAAAACATTTTACGGCAATTGAACCATCTGTAGCCCAAATGCAACAACATTCCAGTTTGATAATCATTTTTTTCCTTGTCTTCAGATGGTACAAAAAAAAAATCCTCCCAAATCTTTAGGAATAAACTTTGCAAACTAAGTACTCATGGTACCAAAAAGTAACCTTGGGCTTTAACACCTTCCTGAAATTGCAAAAACGAAAAAAAAAAGAACTAAAACCTAAACATGAACAAGCAATCTCAGCACCTTCCATGTAAGTCGGTCTGGTGTTTCAGCATAAAGTTGGTAATTTCAAAGTATGCATCAATGAGAAATGTTATAAGATTTAAATTACCTCTGAAATGAGATCATTTGCTTTTTTAAGAGAATCAGAAACACCATAAGCAACTGTAACTCCAATACTTGATCCAGCTCTAGCTGGCTTTACCTGCAAACATATGATGACAAATTTGAGATCCTAATGCTGAACCATCTCACTACACGTGCCTATTAGACTACTTAAACTGAGATGAGGAAGTGTGTCTTACCACAACTTTCCCAGAGTTAGGGTCCAATTGATTGCTTGTGAACCACTTGGATAATTCACATTCCTCAATTTCACTTCCCTAAATGCCATATGCACATGTCAGTATATCCACTCATAACCAGATACATTGCAACCTAATGCATATCCAGCACTAAATTGATAGATAAATAAATAAAAGTTGACCCAAACAGGCGTGACAAAAGCACTTCAAATTACCAAATAGTTGGGACCAATACCTGGACTAGAAAACTAGGTACAGTTATGAATCCTTGTTTGCTGAGTTCCAAGGAGGCATCATACTGTCAATGATTTGAAGGTAAATGGTTAGCCTCATCTCACAGAAGAAAGTACTTCTAGCACAAGTAACATTCGAAAGTTATCAAGGGTATATGAAATATGGAGGTGTGACAATTTTCCTTCTCAATTTATTTCCCAAGCATCTATCACTAATTATGTCGACCTAGGAACAGTCAGCTAATAACATGGATGCTAGTAAATATTGATTCTTCGAATTCCCAGCAACAATCTACTAACAAAGCTCTCCTTTCATCACACCTCCAGAGATACCAACAAGTTTCAAATATTCAATGCACAATACATAGGAACTTCGATTCAATTCTAGGGGCTTCCAAACCTAATAACTTATTACAGACTAATAGACTGTCTCCCTTACCTTATCAAATGCTTTACGACACTCACGAGATCCTGTGCCAACAAATGGAACATTATGCCTTTCCAGCAACTCCTGAATAAAAAGACCACCACCCGTTACAAAAATATATCTTTCGAGACAATATCCTATAACGCAAATGAAGGATGATGCTATGTATAATGCACCTGAATTCCACCATCTTCACCAAACCGGCCATGAATAACAGGGAACACTATATCCACAGAAGCAGCAAGATGTTCTGCAAATTCATCCAACGACGAAAAACCTTTGGCAAGGCTGCACAAAACACACAATTAGCCATCCTTCTCTGCATTAGAGGGGGAAAATAATAAATAAATAAATAAAACCTTACCTTTCAAGCTTAAAATCAAAATCCGCCGGAGTATTTGAATATACCTAAGAGAGAAATCACAGTTACTACTTATAATTCAATTCAAGTGAAAACATTTCGTTGACTGAGTAACTAACCAACCTGAGCAGATGATATAGCGAATGCATTCATATCATAGTCAATATAATAGCAGCTCACTTGCAAATCATCCCCCTGTAACAACAACAACAACAAAAAAATACCAAAAAAGTTACAATGCACATCCAGTAATTACAAATCTTGGCACAGGCAAGAGTACCTCTATGTGATCAAGTACTGATCGAGCAGAGTTGAGGGAAATCCCACGCTCAGCAGAAGGACCTCCACAAACCAAACCAACTCTTAGAACTCTACTATCCTCTTTCGAAACTCGATTGTTATCCACCACTGCCTCCGTCGTGGAGGCGGCGCGTGTTACTCCAACGCCGGAGCATCGCGTCTTCGAAAAACAAGAATCACTGAATTTCCGGTTCCACTTGTACGAATTTGGGTTATCAAACAGCAAGTTCCTTCCAACGGCATCGTTTTTGTAGTTTCCGTTATGGAGAAAAGAGAGCTTTGAAGCGAAAGAAAGATATGACGATGCCATAGAAGGAGAATTAGGATTTGCTGTTGAGTAGAATTAGGATCAGGTTTATTATTTAATACAGAAGTTAAGACTTAAGAGAGTGTGATTACTTTTGTGTTCTTTCATTTTGAATGTTTTCTTTGTCTTCTACCACCAAAAATAAAAAATAAGGTTCTTGCGGGTCGGCATTGTAACGCCAACGCCAACGCCAACGCCAATTACAATAGCTTCTTCAATAATGGACGAGCGAAATAGGAACCGAAGGACCAAAACACCTTTTCTATATTAAAGAGTATTAGTCAACACTCAACAGTGCTAATAATGGATAATTGATTACAACTATTTTGGTTTGGTCTATAGAGATTCGGCTTTGGCTTTTTATTTTTTAAGAATAGGATGATAATGTTATTGGGTGTCCTATGCTACAAATTCTTGTTCTTGGTCATACTGTAACAGCATCCACCATTCAAAATCCCACCTCTTTCGTCTTTTTGCTGTCAACAGAGGTTAAATTATCCATGTCCAGCAATTTTTAAAGACACCCACTTGTGTAATAAGCTCAAGGAACTTGGTACAATGAAGTTTATTCTTCTATGTGACTAAAGTGTTCTTGACAGAATTCACACCACCTTATCTTTGTCATCAGTTTGATTCGGATTCAGCCTTCTTAATCCCTCATTATTAAGCCGGCCATGCAAAATGAACTCCGAAGATGATCGAAGGCATCCATAGTAGCTACAAACTATACCAACGACGCACATATAATAAGATAATCGTGAGCTGCCGGCAGCAACACAACTGTATAGGCAGAGCTGGTAGCTTATATGGGGTTAGAAAGATTTTTGCCGAGGATAAAATAATTGGTTTCTGTATATAAGATCAATGGTCTTTCTATCAAAGACATCGCCAAAACAAAAGTAATTTTAGTTCGTGTTTGGCATTCTCGTAGCTTACAATTGTGATTTAAATAAAAACAATTTAAGAAAAATACTTTTAATCATGGTTTAAAAAAAATAAGCTTTTAATTAAAACTGTTATAAAATATATTAGCTAACACAACATCAAACAGTGTCTTTAATCGAGGGAATAAATCAAGATGGAATCAATGTCATGTTCCTTTTAGTTTTCAAGAGTTCGTTCTCTCCTTGAATGAAACTCTTCAACATGACAAGCCCTACTTCAGCTAGTCACTCCTCTTCAAATCATGGTCAGTCATGGTATCAAGATATCAGGACCAGACATCGTTAGACTTACTCTCGTGAAATCATGTACTGGATTTGAACAACTTAAAATGAATGATGGTAAGATGTACCAACTTGGAAAAACTATCAAATTCCTTGACAATGGAAGTGAACTTTGCAACATTCTCCTCATCAATTGTATTAGCTAAATCCCGAAAAGTTATAATTAAAACCAATGAGTAGGATAAAAGCACCACCATCCTAAAATTAAAATATCCAGATGGAATATTTGGTTGGCGAGTAAACACCATTTTGTTCGCCATTTACATTGTGAATGGATTTATCGATAGAAATACATCGTCAAGAAAAGTTTTATTAGGGGTTGTTAGCTGTTGATATTTTCATCGGTAATTGGCAATATTGATAGAATATTGGCGTCAAAAAAAAATTAATCAACCAAATTTAATTGATTATTCCATCAATAAATGAATTACCAATGAAATATTTCATCACTTATTTCATCGGCAAAAACTAATTTTGCCGATAGAATAGGAGACAAAATTAACAACAAAATATTCATCACTATTTTCATCAAAAAGATCAAAAACTTCTAAACCATTTTATAACTTTCCGGTGAAATAATGTCTATATTTTCAGTGAAATCATCCATGAACAAAAAAATATTCATCGGTGACTCTATGGAAAGTTTAGTTTTTTTACTGGAGTAGTCTATATGCACCTTTAATTCGAGAAGGTAAAAAAAACTCTCTTTCGGCCTTTTCAAGTTCCCCTCAAGTGTATAGCTA
Source organism: Populus trichocarpa (assembly GCF_000002775.5). Taxonomy (NCBI): domain Eukaryota; kingdom Viridiplantae; phylum Streptophyta; class Magnoliopsida; order Malpighiales; family Salicaceae; genus Populus; species Populus trichocarpa. The sequence continues at coordinate 8,177,651 of NC_037290.2, forward strand.
CATGACCTGCTTGAATGAACCTATTTACATGAAGATTCTCTCCTTCCATTTCCGTAAATGCCAACATGAATATTATGGTTATGAAAATTTTCATTTTCGTTAATGTAAATTTGATAGTGCATTGCCGCGTTCTGATTTTGATATCTTGCTTTTTCTTTCCATTAACATGTCAAACTTGCACGTAGTATTAAGCTTCACAATATGAATTGAGATGCTATTGTTCTATTGGCTGATTGATGTTCATCATGGGACTGCATTACTAGGACTACCTCTGTAAAGCCTGTATTGGTGTTAATCATGGACCCACATGTTCTCCATTTTCACAGAGCACTGGCAGATTTAAGGATCTGTACTTAGGCAACCAACATCGTACTTGTCTAAAAAGCTTATAGTCAAATTCTTTTTAGAAATATGCATGTGTTAAGGTACGGTTCATTGGAGGGGATGGACCTAAACGCGTCAGGCTGGAAGAGATGAGGGAAAACACACTTCCAAGATCGAGTGGAAATGCTGAGTGCCGTACCACATGCCTTCTGGCCGTATGTTCTTAAGCAGGTCAGAGGTTCTCCTGATTTCTAATTTTAAATCATTTTTTCATATTATTTACTATAGCTTCAGGATACATTTATGTTTTTGTTGAATATTGTCTCAGTACTCTTTAACTCGTCGAGCAGTTCTTTGACAGATGCATTCTGCATAGCCATATTAGAGGCTGCTAGTTGTGGATTATTGACAGTCAGGACACGCGTAGGAGAGGTTCCTTCTTTATCTAGCTAACACGATATCATATACTCGTTGCTTTTTGTACATGTTGCTAGAGACATGTTCACGGGATTGAGCTCTGGTAATCCTAAATCCTACAGACAGCTAATTTGTTACTTCTCGTGATATTATTAGGTTCTACCAGACAACAAGATCTTACTTGCAGAACCAGATCCTAGTGATATGGCAAGATCAAATGGAAAGGCAATATCTCTACTTCCGAATATTGACCCGCAACTGACGCATAATCGTGTGAGCGAGCCATTCATGTAGGTTTAGTCTTCCTGAGAATTTCATAGTAACTATTCATAGAAGCTCAATCTTTGCGCTGCATTAGAAACTCTACGATTGGCATGATGCTGCAAAATGAGCAGATATTGTGTCTGACCGTGCTTTGAAATGCCCTGATCAGAATTCCTTAGAACGACTCTCACGGTATGCAACCGATCAGATCGGATACATAAGATCCAAACTCAGTTTTTTTTTTTTACTTTTTGCAGTATAATTGCACATAAACTGATGCGATTTAGTGTGAAGTTGTAGTCTGGTGAGTGCCTAAACAAAGACAGTTGATGGAGGCTTCGTTAGACTATCAGAATGTTCATCAGCATCTTCAGCAGAAAATCCAGTAGCATGTGCACCAATTATTCACACCATCCATTATGTTACTAATTCAAAATAATCCTGCTAGTCACTTGATTGTTTCCTTATTTCCCTCATTATACTCTGACAGTTTAATTGAACCACACCGCTAAGTAAGTTAGCCAATCCAAAGGATATCTCTTGTCTTTTTCTTTCCGTTGCTTGAATTTTTACAGGCTTTCTTAACATTGGTGACAACTGTTTATTAGGTGCTTCTTTTGTGGTAGTTGGGCAGGCAAGAATTTCTGCTTCGTTATGATAATTGTTTTTTTTCTTTTTTGCTATGGCGTCAACTGCAATTATGGCAGGTACCGCCAGTTCCTACATATATCGAGTCTTGACCTTTGAGACAAATTCTGCTATCCACATAATATTCGACCTTTAATTATTTTCTTTTTCTTTTTTGATATTTCTTCAGCCAATGGAGGATATCGAGGAGGTGCCTGAATTTACATTTCCCCATCATCAATATGAAGAAATGATCTCAAATTTCAAAGTTAAATACTTTTATGATTTATATTTGTAGCCTTTAGTTTTAACTAAGAAAAAAGTACTTTTTAATCCTATTTATAATGAAAGTTTTTAGATGGATTACATTCTCGTGATTATTATTTTTACAATGAGTTTTTCACATAAAAAAACTTAATATTGAATTGTTTTGATTGGTTGCTTAATTTTATTGATTGGTTGATAATATTTTAATTGCACAAAAGAGACAAAAGAATTTAGACCAGTGAATTTGGTTAAATTGATGACTTTTTCCATAGAGAGTTATCTTCCAACATGCTTCCTTTCCTCCCTTTCTCCTCTGATTTCTTTTTACCTAACAATATCAGATCACTTCGTAACATCTATTGATTTTGCTAGTTATTAACTTGAACAGATCCCACAATGTGCTAAGAAATCTTATGAATTTTGTAACTTTGTATTTATTTTTTTATATTATTTTTTTTGCATGTAGTGTCTAGTTTCATTGCCATAAATTGTAATCCAAAAGGATTCTAAAAAATCCCATCTAATCAAACTTTTAAAGTATCTCCAGGTGTATACTGAAAAACAGAGAGCACTAGTTTTTATATATATGAATTATCAAAATAGGGAGAACGTAAGATTATTAATAGCTAGCAGTTAACTACAACTAAGTTCCAGTTGTGGAGAGTTACAACTTACAAGCAACAAGGCGACTCTCCAATCCACTGCTTGCTTGTTATGCATATTAATGGTTGAAAGGAGCAAAATATAGAAAATTTAAAACAAAAAGATACATCACGGACACATTTTGGCTGCAACCACTTCACTTCTGAATCGTCATGTTAGACCAATTTCATCCAAGTATATATTTTGCAGAAATATTGTAACCCAGCTAGCTCTTCAAACTCCTACCGATCGTGATGTAATGGGGGATTTGGCAATGGGGTATTTTGAGAATATTCGATCGGCCTCAGTTGTCGACGCTGAAGGACTAGGCTTTCTGTCAAAAACAACTCAAACATGAGCATATCATGAATACAATATACATGCCAGAAAAAGAAATTAAGATTACTCAATTCCATGCATGTTTAGAAATTTCCTAGGCATGCCATACTTTCTATCTATAGGAGTGAAAGATGTCCATGGAAATTCAAAATTAAGAAGTTTTGCACCTTGAATAGCTTCGAACTTGGAAATTCTTGCTTCTGTCAACACAGAAACTGAACTCATGAACAAGACCGCATAGGCTATAAGCAAAGCACAGACTGCAACTTTCCTATGGAGCCACCACATTCTGTGCTGTAGTAATGCAAACACGTTTAAGCATGAAACATATGTGGATCTCAGCTTACTTTATAGAACATTGGATCAACTTGTCAAATTTAAAGTGCCGGTTAAACCCAAAATTCTTGTGTACACATTTTCTTATTTTGTTATTCCAAGTCAAAAATATTTTTCTTTAGGAAAAAGCTTCAGAAGTCCTTATAGACTCTGAAACACGGCATCAATGTAGGATTTGATCAACGAAATGAATTCATAATAATTTGTGTTCAAACACGTTTAATAGCTACCTGTTCAAGTTATAAACATAAGGTCTCATTTATTAATCCAGATATTATAACACGCAGTCAAAACACAAAGTCTGAGCTCTTGATGTTTTATGTAAAGTCAAGTCGATGAATCTTGTATTAAATCAACGCATTGAATAATTTATCATATAGTTTAGTGATTATGACAATTTTTTACTTGCGACGAGTCTTTCTTCTCATAAGCACCATGTTTCCAATCAAAAGATGCCAACCATATATTCATTGAGCAACCTTGATTTTTCTTATACTCGTCCATAATTTCTTGGGTTTTTTTTTTCCGTGCAACTTATCAGAAACTCTAATATTTCAAGTCGAAGCAGAGTCTGAGCAGTAAAGTCGTGGCCCAATAAAGGCTATGTCCAGAAACATTTTGAGGCCCAGAATTGAGATCCAATGATGGCTTTAGAAAAGCTGATATAAAAGGCCTAGAGAAAAGATGACCACTTGATTGGGCTAGCTTGCTAACTAGTTTTCAAACTTGTTATCTTTAAAAAAAAATCAGTGCTCTCATGACATTATATTAGCATATGCTACCCTTGATTGTGACTAGTGAGAAATATGTAGTTAAATTAGCTACTGAAAAATTATTATTTATCTACTTAAAGCAAATATTATTACTACTCTAGTTTTTGAATTCTTACTTGTAATATAAGTAATGACATGCAAAGCGTGACTTTGTACAAATTAAGAATGGTAATGGATATCTAAGATTCAGATTTTACAATATTTATATTTTATTTATTATCTAATAAATAAAAAAAATTAAATATTTGTACCTTACATGGCCAGAGAAATTTAAAATACCGATGAAATATTTTGTTGGTGTAAACACATTAATTCTGTAAATATAAATATCAACAATGATTTTACCAATGAAAACATGTTGTCAGGAAATATCTCATCGTTAATGTTATATATGTAAGTAATTTCATCAGTGATTTTTATACCGACAAATATAACGACGAATTATTATCATCACTGCTTAAAAAAGAGGCCGACCAATATTTGTCACCAAATTCAATGGTGAGTATTATCAAGGAAATTCCAATGGATATTTTTGTCGGCAATATGTCTCTCTCACTAATAGTTTCGGTTACAGATCGCCAACGACATATTCAGCCAGTGATCCGTCAGGGTGGATCAAAACAATTAACAACTTTATGTAATTTTCTAATGTAAATTTTGATCATTTATTGTTAGAAATTTCATTGGTGTTTAAACAAATTATTTAAAAAAAAACTATAAAACAATTTAACAACGGGATTAAACAATATCAAACAACTAATCTAAATTGAAGAACAAATTTTATATAATGTAAAAATCAATTACAAATGTCTATATAAATCATTTAAATTAAATAAAAAAAATATATAATGTAAAAATCAAGTACAAATGTCTATACAAAGCAATTACAAGCTCCAGTTGCAGGTGAAGGAGGAGGAAAATCTTGTGGAGATTCGTAGGAGAATGATAATGACTAGAAAAGTATGTCATGATCTTCTTCAAATTTTTTTGTTGTTTTTCATACTTTACCTCCATTTCAGCCCTTAGAGCACCAACTTGTTATTCAATCAACTCCTCAACAACTGGTTGACTAAAGCGGGATTATAGGATGTCTACAGCCAAGACACTACAACCTGATCTCATATCCTAGTTTGTATTTATAAAGATATTGTAAACTCAATTTCTATCGGGTCCACCGATTACTCTGGTCTTCAACCACAAATCTGGATCGTATTTTGGATTAGTTGAAAGGTTCTCTTCATGTTTTGCAGGTATGACGATGTTATATTATCCCTCCACCACAAAAAAAAAATAAAGTCAAAGATATGGATGAAAAACATTAGTTCGAGTAATATATAAAAAGGTTTAAAAGTCCACTTCTAATAAACACTTTAACTCAGTTATCAACAAACCGTCCCACCTCTTTTTATCTGTTTTGTACTCTTTGATACCTATAAAGCCGAGCAAAAGAAAGAATCCTAAAAGAGACTAACTTCAAGGGAGTTATAGTTGAGGAATTCTTTACCATATAAGGAATTCATGGACTACTTTAGGGATTGTGCCAGTTTGATCAAATGAGCTTATTAAAGACGGCACAATCCTCTTGAATCGGTAAGTTAAAGGTCTACATGGCACTTGGACCCAAAAAGGGGGAGAAGAATCTTGTGTGGGCATAAAGTGCTTGGACAAGATTGGTGACCCATCAAGCCTTGGGTTGGTGATCTTAATAGGTCTTATCTCATATTTAGTGCCAAGACCCAGTGATGGATGGTACAAATCGCAGCCCAATTTTGAGGCCATCACTAATGTGATTGGTTTGGGCTCTAAAATGAAGATGCTAAACATGTGCCTGTCAAATCGCAAAAGGCAATATTCTGAGGCTACATTACTAATTTGTTGGATAAGAAGAGAAATGTATCTATGCAAGCAAAATAAGGACAACCTTTTCCCAAATCAACTTGGAAGTGCTTTTTGTTTCACTTGTTAGTGGATTGAGTGAAGTGCAACACAAGCAAGTGCCTTTCCTTAGTAAATTATTTTCTTACAAAAGTTATGGCTATCTCAAGAGATACGATAGGAATACGAGAATTTTCTAGTGCAATTGATAGAGTACGCAAAGGTGTAGATATATATTATCTTGTGATGAGGTGACAAATGTGCTCAATATTCATCAATATTGACTAATCTCCAATGCTAGATAAACATAATTACTTGTTGTTTGAATAAAGTTACAGACATTACTAGGATAATTTCATAATTAAGTTTCATCTCAAAATCAAATTCTAAAAGAGATGAATGAGATTTAGTGGGAAAAAACTTATCCGCCAGTATATAATCCAAATCCATTGAAACACCGAATGAAAAGAAAAGGAAAGAAAGTTGTGACAAAATAGTGAGGTCATATGTTCGCATAAAATTTGAAATTGAGGTAAGTAAGGTAGCACATTAATTCAAGTCTGATAAATAGTAACACTCATTCAATTATTATTTTTCTCTTCTTATATATATATATATATATATATATATATATATATATATATATATATATATATATAGTGTGTGTGTGTGTGAGAGAGAGAGAGAGAGAGAGAGAGAGGGGGGGGGGGTTTGAAATTATTCACCCTAAACCTGTTTGGAAATGTGGTTGCAGTTGCTTTTCAAAGTGTTTTTCGTGCCGAAATGCATTAAAATAATATTTTTTTTATTTTTTTAAAAAATAATTTTAAGATCAGCACATCAAAACTATCCAAAACACATAAAAAATTAATTTTTTTTAAAAAATGAATTTTTAAGGAACGCGATTTGCACCGTATTCCCAAACAGTATGTAACAGTATTAGTTTTCAAATAGACTAAAAACAACATTTTATTTCTTATGGAAAAAATAAATCCAGCTAGTCTATAACAATTAAAAAAATCTCAAACTATATCATTCCTCGTGGCTTTTAGGACAATAATAAAATTTAAGCATATAAGAAGCTAATGTATGCTGTATATAGTATGTAACCATGTAGGTCAGTATTTAAGTCCACTGTATGTGAAACAAAGGATATTTGGAATCTTCAATGGTGGATTACAGGATAAAGTGCATCATTTGCCTTTTAATCATTAAATTTTGGACCATGATAGTTAACACTCAATAGTTAAAGGTCTAATTTTCGACATGTAAGAGAGAGAGAAAAGTGCACACCATAATTTGATTATGTAGACCTAACAAGCCGCTAATCCCAATTAATTAAGCTAACCCGTGCCCATTGTTATTTGGCTCCCTCCACTGCTGGATGCTGTGGTTTGTGTGTGATATGGGCATTAATTACACCAAGAGAAACTTTACCTACTTCCATCCCTGTCTCCCTCTTTTCTCAAAAAGAATTCTTAATTAAGGGAGAAGACCCACCACTCCGGGGTGTTTGAAAATTGAAAGTGATTGAAGTTATTTTTAAAATTGTTATTTTTTAATATTTTAAAATAATATTTTTTTAATTTTTAAAAATTATTTTGACATCAACATATTAAAATAATATAAAAATACTAAAAAATAATTAATTTGAAACAAAATTTAATTTTTTAAAAAATACTTTTGAAATGTAAAAATTCAATTAACACTAATATTTTTTTTTTTATGACTCCAATTCACTCCGAGTCTTTTAGAATGTGATGTCAACAAGTGCATAGATTACAAATTGACATCTCTAAATTAAAAATAATTCTCTTCTTCTAAAATGTATGCTTCTTTTAATAGCTTGACAATTTAATATTGTGAAGTTATTTCTTTATGTATTGGCTTTTTAGTTATATCTCTGTCAGTGTTCGAGTAGAGTGGAATTCCAGGTCAATGGGCCGCATCCTCCAAATTATTAAGCACTAAAGAACAAGACCATCCAGCCATAAAGGAAAGGATGTGGTTGGTCCAGAATGATAAGAACATGATGTCAATCTTTTTCTTAGGATTTGACATGACTGTTCGAGGTTTTACTTCATAAATAATCTTCCATTCTCTCTCGCATAATATTATAGATATAGTTGTGGGATATATATTATGAATCAGCGGTAAGCACCAAGAGGTTAATTACTATTTGGCTCTTGAGAGGACTAAAGCATAACATTTCTGTTTTGAAAACTTTGGCTCTTGAGGTGTCAACTCAGCTCCCCTGATGATTCTATTTTAGTTTTTTCATTTTCAAAACTTTTTTTTTAATCGAGTTCTTGCATGATCTGATTAGTTTAAATTAGTTTTGAAATTAAAAGAAAATTATCAAATTAAAAGACAAAAGAAAGCAGTTGAGTCCTTCAATTTACAGGAAGCAGCTATTAAACCCAAAATCCCCTTTTCGTGACGCTGTGCACGTCACGAAAATCTTCATCCTCGGATCCAGATTCAAGAGAGTAGTCTTGAATTGATGAGAGTTTTGGGCATGAAGGTTGTCCAATCTCTGCCACTGAAATCTGAAACTGTTCCCCATCTAAAGTCAGTTGAGTTCAGTCATGCAAGAGTCTGTAGATGGTGTAGCATTTAAGACATGGACTCCAGAGATGTAGCTGTGACCAACACTGCTTAAGTCATATCCAATGACCTTGCCTTGTGCTGCTAGAATATTTGTAATGCAGTCCTTATTCCATGCTGCCAAAGGCAACCCGGAGATATTAACCCATGTAAATGTATCAATAGCTCTGTCTGCTCTTAGCCATGGTCTGATTTCAGTAAAAATTATTTCGCATTCAACAGCTTCTAACTTTGTAGCTTCAATCATGGAGTCATAAGTGTTAAAAGTTAGAATAACTTGTTTTGCTCCCAAAAATTTTAAGCCAATCATCCCCAATCCACTTTGCATCAGCTTTGTTTTGAGAGCAGTATAGTCAACATCAAATGCAATAACACACACAAGAATTATATGCAGCCACTCTACATCTTCGTCCTTAGTTTCATGTATCATTGTTCGTGCCTCTAGAGTTTTTCCACGTTCTGGTGTTTTGACCAAGTCTACATAGTTCCGTCCATCTCTAACGCGTGTCCAGGTTTGATTTGTCTTCGATAAAGCTTCCTGTTTTCCCATTGACAAGTTAATAGATGGTTTACTAAATCGCACCATATTAGCCCTGAGTTTATAGGAGTTAAACCAGATAAGATTCAGCCTTTCTTTGAGGATATCCTGTAGTTGGTGTGATTGTAATGTGACAACACCAAACCGTCTTCCCAATTTCATTTTCCTTCTGGAGACAAAAAGAGAAAAAACTTTTCCATGTTTCTTGAACAGTTGAACTCCTTTTTCAGTTCTGTACAAGTCAGGTCAGCTGGAAAACGTTCAAAGTAGAATTTGAACGACAAGAGTGGATTATGTATATGTTGCTTGATGGTATAGGATAAAGTTTTCATGGGGGATAAGCCTGAGTACTTCAGGTGATTTAGCAAGAAAAGCTTAAAGGTGAAGAGAAAGCTTTTTGAAAATGAAGACAGGGGAGAAACTGGAAGCTGAAAAAGAGAAGAATTTTGGGTGAAGGTTGAGAAGGTAGGATTTAAAGGTTTTAATAGTAGCTGTTTGTGTTTTGAAAGCTATTGTTTAGAGGAAGAACATGGCGGGTAAGAAGAAAAAAAAGGATGAGAGGCTCTGTTTACACACAGTCATTATATGTTGTTGTGTGTGTCGCTTGTGTTTCCTGCCGCATCTCCTACATGTCCAAATTTGACTTCTTTTTTGTTTTTTTAAGTCACTTTCTTATATATCATATCGTAGACAACGTGTATATTTATATCCTATATCCGTATTAAGATATTGGAGCCCTTTTAAAATATATTTACATTTCAGAGGGTGGGGCTATAGTTTGAATGCGTACGGACTCGTATTAGGTAGCATTTTATTTTTGACAATTTGTGATAGAGAAGTTTACGAAGAAAAAAAGTCTCTTATACGTCATGTTTTCAAGGCATGAGAAGCATCTATGACTTAATTTGATGACGGGAAGTGGACTTGGAAAGAGACTTGAACACCATGGAAGGACAATAAATACAACTATGAAGATTTTAAGCCTCGCATATCTCTAGTGTATTGGTATATCTGTGTTTTTGAAGTCGAGTTGCTTCCCACTGCTTTCTTAAGCTGTGTTTGGTGAAATTCTATTTTGTTGTAAAAAGAAAATGTGTGTGGGCAGGGACGGAGCAAGAAAAAAAAATTAGGAGGGGTCAAATTATAAATTAGAGGGATTAAATTTTTTTTTTATTTTTATTAAATATTTACACTGTATGTGGGACTGTGGGTTTAGTAAAAATTACAATTACGTACAATCATGGTGTTTAAAACTTTCACATCTCTAGTTTTTTTGTGTTTCCATATTTTAATATTTTTGAAGTATATATAATTGTTTTTTCTACTTTTTGTTTAAAAGTTGCAAGTGGTTAAGATTTATTCTGTTTTTTTTTAAAAGTATATAATTATTTCAATTAAAATTATTTTCCTTTTGAATTCAAATAGAATATTCCATGCTTTGAATCAAAACTAAGATATTTTATTATGATGTCCACTTTTTTGTAAGTAAAATGCAATATAATCTTAGAAGCATAATTATAATTTGCCAAAAAATGTTTCCATTAATACTACTTAATTTCAACTATATATCATGCTACAACACAATAATCCAAATACAACACAAGTTGATAATTCCAAACAAACTTTTAATTTATCCAACTATTGCAAAAAGATAAAATAACAATTGAAAGGATGTATATGTGTGTGTGAGATAGGGGATAGAACCATGCAAATCTATAATAATCATCAATAAATTACATAATATTTAAATATAGCTATCTATATGTAAATCTAATATCTATAGACTTTATAAAAAGAAATTGAGGAATTATTGATTTTTTTAACAATTCTGAGTAAACTATCTGGCCACTATCTTGCTAGCTATTTAATTTCCCTTTTAAATCAATCTATCTATCTTCATTGAAAAAAAAAAAAAAGCAAGAAGGAGAAACTAGCATTAATGTCTTCTGGAAATCGAATCTTGAATCATGCTGGAGATTATTTTTCCAGTTTTATATATAAAACACATCACTACTTGTATCCAGATAAATTAATAAGGAAAATGAAATGTCATTTGCATTGAAAACACTTCCAAATTCTTCCAAGGAGTCAATATTCCAATCTATATGGAAGATCATGTTAGGACAATGCGGATCTCCGAACTGAAAGTGACAAAGGGTTTGGTTTTATATCCACCTTCGGCTAGAGGGGTGGGGTTGAGACATGAGACCACAATGGAGGGCATTGGTAATTCATTATGGAACAAGATGCCTGTGATCGATGAGCTCGGATATTTTGCCAACCTAGCTAGTTATTATCATCATTGTCCATGGACAATGGCGTTGGGACATCCAGTAATAAATATGCAGTTTTAATTATATGGATTCTAGGGAACCTAACTTAATCATACTACCACCTAATACTTTAATATAAGTAGATTATTATAGTGACCTAGAATATTTATGCCCTTCACCAGTAAAGTGAATATATATTTATTCTTTTTCCTAACTACCTGTTTGCTTTGAATCTTAGCCTACTTTTTGGATCAAAAGTTGGTTAAACTAAAAAAAAAAAAAACATATTAAAACTCATAGACAAATGAAGAGAACGAACTAGAAGTTCTACTGTTTTTCTTCTTCTCTTGGGTGAAAATTATTTCAAATTGTAGTTTAAATTTATATTAGTGTCCTTCCTTTCTCAAAAAAATCTCAAATTTGAACATGTCATGTCTTACGAACAATTAAAACAACTAAATAAACATCACTTCGTGCTTAACTATGCGCCTGCGCATGTTAAATGCATACATGGATGGTAGCTACCTAAGAGATACATGTTAGAAACTCTCTCTGGGAACTGGTTAGCAATTAATGTAGTTTATATATTCTCTTGACAAACCACCTATGGCTTTGGATTCCTTGTCAATCGTCAATTATGTAAGGGTCATTCTACCCCGTATGGTTAATTTTGATTTCCTTAATATTGTTTGGTGTTAGAAATAATTAGAAGAGAAAAAAAGCATGGTGAAAGAAAATTCTTTTTCATATCGTATTATTCTTAAAAGAGAGAAAATATTATGGGCTTGAATTTCGATTACAATGCTCTTGACACATAACTTTTTTTTTTCTTAACCCCTTATCACAAGAGATATGATTGCTTAGTATATGAACACTAACTAAGCCGCTCGTGATGAGTAAAGGATCTAAAGCTTATGAATTGTTAAGATCTTGATAGATTTATTTAACTATTGTGGCTTAATTTCCCTCCCATGGATAAGAAATAATGCATGAATATACTTAAACGCGCCATTGTGAAATGCACTAATTGTAACTACAGTTCATCAGGTGCCCCCAACAAAACAATTGGATTCGGTTTGGTTGTCTTGAATTAAGAATTGGAAGCTACAGGGTATAGATGTAAATAAATGTATTTTGCGTTAGTGATGCTGTGGTCCAAAGCTATTCATGATGGTTGTGACAAGCTGTGTTTGAGGTAAATTGGTTTGCAAACTCATAAGGTCCCACATCCAACTAAGCCTTTTCATTTCTTGCCTCGCAACCACCTTTGAACACACATCTCCATTTACCTCTTTTGTTATAAATTAGTGGACACTGGGTATTGAAAACTGCAGATAGGTGTCCCAAATTCACCATTTTAGGACCTCTCCCCCTCTCTTTCTCTCTCATTTTCTTGAGGTAGTTAGGCTTAATTTCTAGCTAGAGTTATAGTAGTGGCATCGAAGGAAGAGAAGGGGTGTGTGTGAGCAAGATGGAGAAGCAGGGCACGTGCACTACTAACTCATGCACACAGAGAGGGAGACGCATTTCTTGCTGGAGTTACGAGTTACGACTCTTACCTACTATTGATTTTGTTAGCTCCAGTGAGTTAGTTATTCATGTGCCTGTCTTCCTCATCATGATCACTACCACACCTAGCTATATTGCTCCATCTCGGGCACTTCGAGTAGGAGAATCTCCAGTTCAGGTGCTGAATCCATGCATGCAGGTGAGTCGTATCCAAACCAATATCAGATACTAATTAGAATAATTTATCGACTGTGGTTTTTGTGAAGCTATGGCGACATAAGCATTGCATACCCAACTACTTCTCTCTTCTCTTATGGTCGAAAGACATACATTTCTACTGTGTTAAAAGCTCTAGTCATATCATATGTTGACATAGATACACACACAAATATATGTCCGTGTAATAAATATAATATTTGTGAAGCAAAGAAAAAAAAAATGCATTGACTGTGGGGATAAAGATCAAGAAAAGATTTGCACTTCATATATGTCCTTTCTGAGTGGATATATAATATTGTCATATTGCAAATTGCGAGCTGGTGAGTGATATATTTTTAAACAAAAATGTCATGGTGGATAAAGATAGTAATATTAATTAGCAGTGAAGTTTGATCCAACTATCACCAGAGGATTTTCTTTCTGCTATCTCTATATAATCTCGAGAGTTGTTATTTCACAAAAAAAAAATTGCAAAAGTGTCCGGCAGTACTAGCAACTCCAATTAATGGGTTAATATTTATAATTTTTTCGTACTCTATGGTTTTTTTTTTTTTTTTGAAGTAACATTTCTTCTCTCTTTTCTTTTTGGATAATCATTGAAAATACTATAAAGCCAATAACCGAAGTAATATATATATAATTTCACTTATCCAGATAAATCACAGTATATATAATTATATATACGTGTGCAATATAAACAAAGTTTTCTCCAGGATTTCACGATGGTATTGATCTTTTATGCAATGCTTTCTTTTTGTGAAACCAGCATTTAGAGTCTAAAAAAAAAAAGGTACAGAGAGACAGCGACATTTTAGAAGCAAAAGAGTCTTTACATTGACAGGCCATGCCAACCATTATTATATATTGCTTATTGCTGTGCTGTAATTTTAATTTTCATATAATTGTAAAGATTGTAGAGATATATAGCAGTCAACTTTATGTTTTAGACAAGAGTTTTTATTTGAGAATTAATTAATAATATTGTTATGATATTTTGTTTTAATTAATGTTTGGAAGAGTTATGGTTGTCTTAATACATTATTTATTTATATGAATGCAACTGAACTCTTCCGAGATGTTTCTTGTTGATCATTAATTAGGGTTAGCTTCCTTTTCTCTACTCCTTCCACCATTAATTAAGTGGTAGAGGTTGTTAAAGAGGGTGTCTGTCAATGCTGCTCTCATTCTTCACCAATAAGAAGAATTAGGGAAACATGGAGCAAACCAACTGAGGCCTGATTTTCCAAGAAACGTGTGGGATATAGCACTTTGGGGGCTACCATGTAGGGGACAGTACAAGATAGCAGCAAAAGCCACCGTATAAAATGTCTCTGTTCCGTCAAAATATGTAGCTCTTTTCCCTCTCATCCTCGTCGGAATGACAATGAAATGCCATTCACAGCATCTTGCCTTCTTATTAGAAAATGATATATGGCCTTTTACATGTAATGCATATCTTTCGTTTTGCTCTTTGCTCCTTCGTTAAGTTATCATTTTCACTTTTTCAACGATTATATATGTTGCCTTTTATATGTAACGTAAATCTTTCATTTTGTTCTGTCGTTTACATTATCATTTTCTCTCTTTTTTTTTAAAAAAAAAGTGAAGCATCAATGAGTTGTACCTCAACTAATATTTATGTCTTTCCTTTCTCTAAAAGATCTGGAATTCAAACATTTCTTATATAATAATAAAAGCAATTATTTCACATGGAGCATGATCATGCATTGAAATTAATGGACCCATTGCATCAGGATTCAAGTCAGGTTAATCTGGACTTCGCTTTGTTTTTGCTCGTGCGTGTCCATCGGGCCGGCTATATATTCCGGCTGATTTGTAGCCGAGTTTGACCCATATACGACGCCGAGCTTCAGGCTTCGTAGTCCTGGCTCCAATTTGGTGATTCTTTTTTTTTTAAAGACAACTTTGTGATAATAAGAATAGAGTAATTGCACCACTAAAAAAAAACCTGCAACAAATGGATCAAATTCAAGAAATTAATGTAAGCTTTTAAGCGGTGGCACCAGTATGTATATATATATATATATGGTGGTCGGAATCGAGAGATTAATGAGTATTGATTGTGTGGATTAGATCAGCTCACATCTGCATTTTAGATTATTTTTTTTTTAGTTTAACGTGGGTGTCCGAGCCAGCTTGCGCGCACCTCGACTAATCCCACGGGCCCTGAAGTTAACGACCATGTAAGTCTTCAGTGGTCATCATATGAGCAACCATAGGGTTCGAACCTGAGATTACAAAAGAAGCAATCCTCTTGATCCCAAACTCTTACTATTAGACCACCATCTAGATGGTTGTATTTTAGATTTTTATCCCATATGGATGTGGCCTCTTCTTTATACAATATACATAAGCACAATACTGAGGCATAATGATTTACTAAGTTTACGTATTAATTCTTAGTTAATCATTATGTTTTCTTACATCATTTATTTTATATATATTCGATCTCACATCATATATTTTATTTGCAAAATAAAATTTAATTGTAAAGAAAATATAAACATATTTAGATTCTTTTTAATAATATTTGTGATAATTATATACATTAAAAAAAAACTTTACTGATATACTGTTTATGCTGTGTCGTTTCAGAAATGGACGTTAAACTTTCAACAATTGAGAGAGAAGTCCTTGTAGCACCTGAAAGTCCACTTCACGAAGGTCCTTTCAAACGAAAAGGCAGAAAGTGAATGAATTTATTTTTTTTCCTGCTCTTTATGGTGACTTATATGGAGTTGTTCTCCCACTGGAGTTGGAAAGCCAGTGAATTTTTAACAATCCTTTGCCAAATATATAGAATTCTCCTAGGAGTTGTGGAACAAAATTATTCTACCACTAACTCATGCTGAAGGTTTTCACTGTCTCCTAGTCTAAGACTTGAATTTTACAGCTTGAGCCACAAAAGATTTTGATGCCATGAGTGGAAAAGAGGGGGCAAAAGGCAAAAGAAAACTGGCTTAATTTACAGAGTAAAAACTAAAATCTAAATATATCAGCAATTCAAAACAAACACTTGTGATGTGGATTCTCCGACTAAATTCACTCCATAACAATTCCTGGCTAGAGCCAGCTCCAACCAATTTATCACAAACCTAAGCTTGCTAGCTGACCTGAAGACTTCACTGCTATATTCGAGTTTTTAACTGTCTTGCTTGTTTTAGCTAACCCAAAAATAGGTTAAATTTGTAGTTGACTGTATTTCAGGTGCCAGATTAATGATTGCATTAATAAATTGTCCAAAATCACTGTTCATATTCTACAAGCTTGGACAGAAATAGAGCAAATTTAATTTAATTTCAACTCCTCACTCCCTGCAACTATATCAGACTTGCAAGAGGCTTGTGCACACTACTCTAGACAGGTGGTAGCAAGTGACGACAGAGTCTAACACCAGTTGTTTAGTTTGTTCTTCTATCTTGGTGGTCTTCAAATCAAATTCTATTGAGATGACACTGCAAGAGTTTTGGCTGTTTTCAGGGATAGGAAAGGCAGACTTTATACGATTGAAGACGTTGAACTTGATGATATATGATAAAGAAAGTACATGACGAGTGGACACTGGAAAGGTTTAGTCGAATAAGAAATCAACCAACCTATCCCATCTATCAAGTCTATAATCCATATGAAAACTCAACCAATGAAAACCAAGAGTTTGGCATGCATTCACCATCCAGATTCAGCAAGTAAATTTAATAATCGCAAATGCCGTATGAACCTTCACCAAAAAAGATTTAAATTCATGCAAAATACCCGAATGAAGACTATTCTAGACGCTGTGTGCTGGTTTACCAATTACTAGCAAATGATTCACAGGCCTGTCATTGAAAACAATGACATGTAAAGAGATGAGATGATAGCAAAAATACGCATCTATAATCATGTCACTTCATCACCATTAATCAAATCCAAGCATCAATTCCGTGGAGAGGAGGATTAGTGAGACACAGGGCTACATCAGCTGGACTATTTGAAAACAAACAAGATCTGAATTATAAATTTCTGCAAAATAATGAAACTTCCACCAGTAATGAAACTTCCACAAATACCGTACTTCAATCTTGAACCAATCTTGAAGAACATTTTAGGTTTCTAGGATGAACTCATACCTTGATCTGATCAACCTTATACCTCAGAAAGGACCCAGCTTTTAAGGCTACAAGTTCTAAAATAAAACAAGTGTTGGACAATAAACAGCGGTTGAAGCGGTCATTTCGAAATGACAGCATCGAAGAGAAATATACATGGTCACGGTTATCCTGGATTGTGTTCCGGGAAAAAGTGGCCTACTTGAAAGAAAGGGCGGGCACTCTCGTGTTTCAACTCCACTATACTATTAATAGTTGTGGTGTGTACTTACAGCCTCTACGATAAGCAAGTGATTGGAGCCAGTGCGTGGTGAACGGAATAGTTCATCAAGCCATTTCTCGTCGTGACCTCCAAAATAGGAAGAGAGGTACTTTACAAATAGGGGCTAATTGCTTCGCACCTGACTGCCCTCTCGATACCTTCTCAGAGCTTTGTAGCTAGTGCTGGGAGCTAAAAAAGCTGAATAAGTAAAAGAAGCTGCTCCAACATAAAACTATTGATCTAAACCATTTGGGACCTATTCCAGTATGTAATATGATGACATGATACAAATAACAAAAACCAAATATGAGTAACCACCAACAGCTCTCTGCTAAGCTTCCGAACTCTTAACTCAAGCATTTGTTGGAGATCTATATCCTATCTATTAAAGTTCTTGTCTCCCAGAATTCACCTTACAGATGAATGTACTCAGTAGTAAATTTGAGACTCTGCAAGAGACAAATCAAAAGAAATAAATGGACAGGCATTGTGAGAAAGATCATAGGATTGAACTTGAAAATCGATGATTCAAAATTAGTGAAAAAAAAGCAACTGAAAAGAAAAGTGTTGAGGCAAGTTCTTATTAGGTTTAAATTAGTATGCCAATCAAATTCAGTAACTCAAGTCTAAAGTGTTTAGGTTCCATTCAAGAAGGCAAAGTTATCAAAACAAGCAAAACGAGACTGGCCCAGAACACACCACAATAGCATTTACATGCCCATCTTATGCAATGGACACATAGACAGAGAGAATACCTGGAGTTGGATGTTGGTCCTTCAATATTAAGTGCATGTCTTGTAATTTGTAAAATTGGGGAAGGGCCAAAAGGCATAAATATTAGGCATGATTTTGCATTCAGAACAGTCTAGCTGGATGTGCCCATTGAAGGAGAGAATCAAACAAAGGCACCATTAGTGCTCAAACCACATAGGCATCCATGCACTGTAGAACTTAGCTTCTGAATAGAAACATTGAATTTGCAACTTGATGCTTCAGCCATACCAGATCATTTGTATTTTTTAATTTGTTTGAAAATTCATAATCTGCTAGTTAGTTGAAAGTTATTAATGTTGCCAACACTCCACCGATGCATCATTACCGAAAATCCAACAAACACAATTTATTTGTAGATCCACCACCCCAGAAGATGACACTCTCCCTAGGCTCAAAACTTTTCACCACTAACTTCAACCGTTTCTATAGTTCAAAAGGTTTATTACTCAACAGCAACATTCTCACTGCTTAATTGAGTTTGATTTGAGTCCACCAAACTAAACAATTTAGTCTCCACAGAATCAAGTTTGAATCCAGAGCTGAGGAGAAGCGCTTTCCAGGCTCTAGCGCCAGGAGAAACATTCTTACCAACCATTTTCTCAAGTAATTTGAGTGCTTTACAACTTAGGTCTCTATGGCATAAACCACAAATTATCTCATCAAACATCAAACTCTGAGTGCATAAACCCTTATCCAATGCTTCCTCAAATAAACCACATGCTTCAACAATTTTACCATTGCTTGCCAAGCCATCAATCATTATCCTATATGTCTGCATATTTAGCCCAATTCCTTTCAATCCCATCTCCCTCACAAGCTCACCTGCCTTACTAAGTTCTCCAACCTTACACAACTGCTTCACTAACATATTATAAGTAATCAAATTAGGCTTGCATCCCAATTCCTCCATACTAGCAACCATCTTGATCCCCGCTTGGACATTATTTTGCTTACACAAACCATTTATATACACATTGTAAGTATAAGCATCAGGAACCAAACCAAAAACAAGCAACTCATCGAACAACTCATCCGCCTTCAAATAGTCCTTATCTTCAATCACCCCATGCAAAACCATAGTGTAGCAAAAGATATCAGGCTTAATTCTATCTGATTTCATGTGATTCAAAACATGCAAAGCATCCAAACCCCTTTTTCCTTTCACTAAAAATCTAATAACATTACTATAATCCACCATTCCAGGGAAAAATCCTAACTTCCTCAATTGCTCTAAAAACCCTATGACCTCGAATTTAGTTGCATCTTTCTGTTCACAGAGACATGACAACAACAAAGAATATATTTCTGCATTTACAATAAACCCATCATTCACCATACAATTCAGCATCTCAATAGCAAAACCCACCTTTCTAATCCTACAAAGAGCAGTAATCAATACCTGAAAAGTCGATTCTTCCACTCGAATATTCATAACCTGACTCTTCAACAAGATTTCAGGCACCAACTTTAAACCTTTACTGTTTCTACAAAGAACTGAAATCAGAGTATTGAGTGAGTAAACAGAAGGGACACATCTAAACTTTGGGATTCTGTAGAACAACTCAATTGCTTCATGGGTTTTATTAGTTCTGCCATAAACTTCAATCAGATAAGCAAAAGTAGATTCAGGTGGTTCAAAGCTTTCAACTTTTTCGAGATGGTCAAGAACTGAAGGAATGTGATGGAATTGAGAGGTTTTAACAAGGGTTTTGAATATAAAGTCAAAGGCTTTAGGGGCTGGTTCAACATCGTAGATGCTAAAGGAGTGAATAAGAGAAGATAGAAGATGGGGTTTGTTGGGAGATTCTTGTTGCGGCGGTTTTAGGGCTGATTGTTTAAGAGATTGCATGGCTTGTTGTTGATTGAAAATTCTGTGCCATCTGGCCTTGTAAGGTGAGTATGGCCATTTCCTGTGTTTTCTTAGGAAGAAACTAGCACTCTTCTTAGAAGTGCAACTAGCCATTGTTGTTGGGATTCTGGAAGAAGATCAATCTGGGAGTATAGTTACAACAGCATGTTGTCAGATTTTCTTACCATGTCACTTCATGTTTGTTGAAGTTGAAATGCTTCAGCTGGGAGTTGGGGAAACTTTGCTTAGGAAGGGAATGGGCCACAACACATAGCCCAGTTCATTTCCAAGAAGAATGGAAATTTTGCTTTTTTATCCAACTTAAGTTTTTTTTTTTTTTACCCAGTATATCTGCATTGAATGGGCCACAACACATAGACCAGTTCGTTTATTTGTTTTATATTTTTCAAGTAAAATCTTCAAATGCTTTGGAGAATGTACTTGGTTGTGTGATGTAAAGTATTTAAAAAATAAATTGTATTAAAATGAGTTTTAAAAAAAATTTATTTTTATATTAATACATTTGAATTATTAGAAAATATTAGAAAATATTAATTTATTATTTTTTTCATACTAGATATATTTTTGAAACACAATTTTGATAACAAAAACAAACCAAGTCTTTGTTTTCAATTAGAACCTTCAATTATAATCCTAAAATTTATTTCCTATTTATTTCAAAGTTATAAATTTTAACTCGTTAAACTAATTTTCTATTTTAAAAAAATTCTTTGTTTACTAGAAAACACATTTCAACTACTCATTAAATATCATTAAATAAACCAACAGCGTTTGATCAATTATATTTTTTATATAAAAAAAGATTAATACAATCAAATTAATTAATAAGGTATTATAGTGATTTTCCATCATTCTTATATATATTTATTTTATTCAGGCTATAACTATGTCTATGTGCAAGGACGAGCATCATAACTACTCATTAGATATCATTAAATCATATGATTTCCCATCATACGATTGCTTCTTGGTGTGATTGGATGTGAAAGCATTAAATTGACCCACAACACAATTAAAATAGAAATATAAAAGTGTCTCCTAGCATGATCATATACAGAAGAACAAGTTTATCTCTCTAGTATGCCTAAAATTATTAGTTTGGGGGATCAAGAAATTGAGTAGAAAGAACTTGAAGTTATCTAAGTTGTTGAACAAGAAAGACTTATTCTCTGTGAGTAGGAGACGATCAAACATGGATATTTTGAGTAGTGATTTCTTGAATGATCGTACATAAGGACTTGGTTGAACCATTGATGTGATTATGTTTGAACCATATGTGTTTGAATAAGCTTGAAGTTTCCTACCTTGTTTATTTATTTTTGATTTTTTTTAATTATATTTTTAAACTAATAGAGTTTATTAAACCCAAACAAGTTAATAATCTGGATTTTAGATTTTAAATTTTTTTATATATTAGAAAAAATTATATTGGTATAGTCAAAGCCACTTATCTAATAAAAACTAAATAAAGATGTTTTAGAAATAGAGGGTGACATGAGTATAAATAAAACTAGTGAGAGAAGGGAGTGCAGAATTTAAAAAAAAATAGAAAAAAAAGTGGTATTATAAAAAGAATGTGGAGATATATAAAAAAGCATTAAATAATTTCTTCATAGTCTAAAGTATTTTTATAAATACCTTTCTGATCATAATTTCAAGTGGACCTTGCACTTCATACAGTGATTTGACGTAAAAAAAATCTTGATTACACTAAGCATGCACTTAAAATTGATGGTAGATGCAACGGTCGATAGGTATGGCCAGATGCAATTATCACCACCATGGATGGATTTTTAAAGATATATGTAATAATTCTGAGAAAGGAAAGGGAAAGGTCAAATTCCAAAAGCAATTGCCCTTCACTTCACAACGTGCAGGATGGAGGATGACTGTATTTCCATGACGTCTGCCATCATGGTGCTGGCCCTGTAGGCTGTAACAAATGATGGAGATGAGTGTGACTAGATTTTGCCTTGCCTTTGACAGGAAAAGCACTTCCTTCTTCTACCACAATACTTGCACGTGTTAATGGAAGTAATTATAAAGAATTGCTGGTAGAGGTTGGTGCCTACAGGTTTTAAAAAATAGGAGAAGAAGAAGAAGAAGAAGAAAGTTATTTGTTAAAATTCAAAATTATAAAGAATAGGTTTTAAACCGTATTTTTAAAAAAATTAAATTTTTTTTTTGTTAAAATTTAATATGTTTTGAATCGTTTTGATGTGCTGATATCAAAAATAATTTTTAAAAAAATAAAAAAATATCATTGGCATGCATTTCGACACGAAAAGTTATTTGAAAAACAACCGCAACCACATTGCCAAACATACTCGAAGAAGCGGCATAAAAAACAAAAGAAGTTGCAACTGGTGCTCAGCCGGTTTGGCCTTGCATTTTTATCCAGAATGATTGTGTTTTAAAAATGTGTTTAATATAAAAAAATATTAAATTAATATTTTTTTAATAATTTTAACGAACTAATAAAAATATATTTTAAATAATATCTAAAAATTAATGTAAAAAAATATCCATGTCTTGGAGAATTCGTTTGAATTGTTATTAAACTAAAAATATAATCGTTTTGAAATTCTTTTTCATCAAGATAGATTTTCATTACAAAATAAGATTAATATGTGCATTTAATAAAATAAATAGAGAATTATATATGTTAATAAACGATAACAAATTTGTTTATCTAAAGCAAAAGGTGAGTTGGGAAGTTAAGATAAAGAAGTATATTAAGATATATAATTTCATATCACATATAGCTTTTCAATTTTTTTTATTTAATTATAGAACAATAGTTTTTTTTAATATAAATCATTTTAAATAATCACAAAACATATATTTCTTAAGTCTAAAATTAATTTTCTTATTAACTTATTTTTTTGTTTATCTTAGTGAATGCAAGGTTTTAAACTAGAATCATTGTTTCTGTTAAAAATATATATTTTATGATTGTTAAATAAAGTTAAAACAAATATCAAAATATTATTTCCATAAATTTATCTATGATTGAAAGCTAAAACAATCTTAAATATGTTATCATCATGTTCAAAATATATTTAAAAACAAAAAATAATTTGTATTAAATTTTCATGAACAATTTATTATTAGTATTATTATTTTCATATTAGATACATAATAATGGAAATAATATTATTAAAATTCAAATAAAATCATGTAATATTATTTAATAACCATGTAAAAACTTAAGAGTTAGTGAATCAGCATATTAATTATTTGTTTTATAGTACAAAAAAAAAGACATAAAAGGTCAGGCTCAGCGTCTGGCCTTGCTTCTTTTTTTTCTTTTTTTATTAAGGGAGCAAACAATGTCTCGTCCGATGATAAAAAAAAAATGGCTCATTGTTTGCTTGCCTAACTTCCCACAATCAAGTGGCTGGAAAATAAGCAAAAACTCTCTTTTAGTTTTTTTGAATCAAACAACTTATTTTTCAATTGATATTTTACCTGAAAACACATGAAAAACAACATACACAACTCAATTAACTCACTTGTGCCCTTAAAGTTTTCATAAAAAAGTCAAAAAAATAAAAAATCAACCTGAGACCTCAGATATTCTCAAGCTTCAATCTACTTTTTCAGCCGATTTGAATGTCAATAACCAACATCATCCAACTCCCCGAGTCAAATGAAAAATTTAGACACCAAACCTGATTATTTTTATAGTTGTAATCGTGACAACTAATCATTTTCTTTCTTTGCCCGTTGTTTTTCAACGAGTCTTTCTCATTTATCCAAAATGAAATCTAAAATGAATAAAATGAACTTGTGAATCAAAATAAACATTGGCAAGAATTTAAAATCAAAATTTTGTTCTATGTGTTTTACTATTTAATCTCTTTTCTTTTCATGTAGTATTTTTATCATAATTTCAATACTAATTCCATCTAATTATATCATTGAATTATGTAATTAAAAGGAGAAAAACATTTGAAAATGAAAAAAAAAAAAGACAGTGAAGCACTATAAGAAATCCCGATTCCTTTAGAGTTGTAGGTAATTTAACATTATTCTATTAAGATCTTGTATATTCAGAAGTCATTTATTTATTTATTTTTGAAATAGGAGATTATGAGTTCGAATTCCTCTCTTCTATTTAAACTACTACTAGAATATTTTTGAGAATGAGGGTGGTTTGTTTTCCCCTTTTATTTTATTTTTTTGATAAAATCTGATATAAATGGATTCTTAGTCCGTTGTTCGATTAGCTAAAAGAAGAACTAAATTAACACCTATGAAGAGTTGAAATAAATTAAACACCACTTTGATAAACAGTTAATGTGTTATTTTTTTCATTAAATTATTTAATTACAAATATGTCAAGAAATATATGTGTTTTCTCTGTATAGTTTAAGATTATAATTTCAAAATTTAAGAAACCTTAATTTTGAGAACTCTTTAATTTTATCACCGTTGTACACCATGTTAGGCTAAATAAATATTTGAAAGTATGGTAAAAGTTACTTTTCAAAGTACCTTTCACTTGAAAATATATTAAGATAATATATTTTTTTAATTTTTGAAAATTTATTTTTGATATCAACATATCAAAATGATTCAAAAACACAAAAAATAAAATAATTTAAAGCTAAAAAATTCAAAAAAATTTAAAAGCACAGTTGGATCGCAATGTTAAATGGAGCCTAAGTGGTCATCTCAAAATACTGGAGATACTAGATTGGTTGTCCGCATGATGCTGCAGGCCGGACAAAAAAACTTTATAAAAAAAAAACATTTAGGAGACGATTATGTTTTGATAGAAGTAAGAGAAATTTGATAACTGAGTTAAATCTTGATTAATTTAATAATATGATAAAAAAATAAGGTAACAACAAGAAATAAATAAAAAATATTACACCTAAGCTAACACGTGAAACTCATAACCTGGACATGAGAAATGTCCATACTACGTGTCTATCATGTATCCTAAGTCTTGAGGTCGAGAAAATTCAATAGGAAAAAAATTGATAATAAATAAAAAATAAAAAAAAAAAAATTAAGAGACAAATATAGATCAAGATATTTAATATCGCAACATGGATCATTTACATGTTTGTGTTTAATGAATTTATTTATTAAAATCAATTTATATCAGAAATCAGCACATATATAAAATTATTGAATAAAATAAAAGGAAACAAATATGATGCAAGGCTCCACATATTGAAAATATTATAAAAAAATAATTTTTAATATTTTAAAAATAAATTTAATCTATATAAAATAAAATAAAAATTATAGATGAATCATACTAATCTCCTAAAAAATTAAATACGCCCAATATAATTAAAAAAAATTATTTCCATTTAAAAAATGTTAAATAAGCTAAAATAATTATAGAGAATGAGTATTAATTAAAACTTAAACAAAAAAAAAGGGATTAAAAAACATGTAAACAAAGTATTAATTAAAAAAAAAAAGAAAAGAATGAGAACATGCGCAGCTAGGCCTAGAAAGTCAGGCCAAGTGCTTGTCCCTTCAAGAAATGGCATGAGAACGGACCTTTTTTTTTATAAGTTAATAGGGGGTCACCCTAATTTCTCTAGAAAAAATAGACGACGTGTCATCTGGATTTTCAGATTTCACCCACCATGGTGATCGTAAAAATAAGGTTCATGTTTTTTTAACCTAAAAAATCATTTTCAATCTATTTTTTTTTTACCAAAAACACATAAAAAAGCATACTAGAAACCTTGTTAAACGAATCCATAGTCTAAAAAAACACAAAAACAAATGCCTCAAAACCTAAAATGATCCTGAAATAAAAAATCATTCCAAGCTCATATATATATATTTTTAGGTACTTTCAAGGTAAAAAAAACACATAGTTCGAACTTCTATCATTGTATGAAATCATTTGACACAAAAATAAATAAATTTAGTGGTTGTAATCGTCACCAACGATACCTTTTTCTCTCCACACTGAAATCCAATGAGTCCCTCTCTCTTCCAACCATAAAGGACTGAAAAATAAGGAAAATAAAGTTTGGTACTAAAATTAAATTTTTAAAAATTTAAAGGACTAGTTACTCAAGAACTGGAAAAAGATAGGGGATGAAAATGAACTTGTAAGATAAATTTCAAAGTCACCATCTAGTTTACTCATTTTTTTCACTTTAGTTTTTTATCTTTTAATTCAACCCTTCCTCCTAAAAAAAATATAATTAAATGCTAATTTAGATTCAAAAATATTTTTAATGTAAAATAAAAATTCAATGATCAAATTAAAATTTTCAAAAAAATATTCACTGCTGCAATTCTATAATGACATATAAAATGATGTAGAAGTATATAGATAAGCCGAGTTTCCCAGAAGAAGGCTCGAACCCACACACCATCACCTTGCGAGTGAGGTTTGTATGGATAAATCACAGATTACAAAAACAAATATTTATTATAAGCAAGAGTTTGATAATAAAATTTAGAAGTTTCCATTCTTCCAAACAGTCATCTGTGTAAATTATTCAGTGGAGGGATACCAATAGAAAAAAAGGGCATGATCTTTTCTAATTATTAATACGATGAACTTTATTTTATCTAAGAATAAATATTTTTAAAAATAAAAATATTTATTTTTAGATAATGTTTCTAATATGTGCTACATGATTTGTTTCTTTTTATTTAATTAATTTCATGTGCATGTCTATTTTTATTATCGTTTGATTGAATAAAATTTTGATTTTAATAAATAAATTCAGTAAAAACAATCGAGTAAATGTTCTATGTTACGAGATCAAATATATTGATTTGTATTCATTTCTTGTTTTTTTTAATTTTATTTTTATTTATCGTTAATGATTTTTTCATTTAAATACTTATCAATTTATTTAATTAGATGTTTGTATAAATTTTATTATTTACACTTATAATTTTTTTAGGTAAAAAAACATGTTAGAAAAGCATGTATATCAAATTGTTTTGTTAAAAAAAATATACAACCAAGAGCGGAAGAAATAGCTAGTGTCTATCCTATTCCTGATACTGGGCAAGCTGTTCATTGTGAATAGCCATTAATTGGAGATTATTTTTTTTTAATCATTGGCAAGCTTCAAACCTGGGCAAGCAGTTCATATCTCTCTTTTATTTATCTTTTTAGATTTAAAAAAAAAACTAAATCATATTCAAACGGGTGAATTCATGAAAACAATTATTTTTCACCACTTTTCCTATATTTCATTAAAACAAATATTACTATATCAAACCTGGATTCTCCAGAAAAAAAAAAAAAAAAAAACTTGCAGGAAAATATTTGATGACGTGGGACAGTGTGCAGTATTTGGCATAAACAGCCTCACAAAGGATGCTCGTCATAAATGAACTTTCTTACAAGTAAAATCGAACTGCTTAGAAACAGCCAAAACAATCCTATGTTTACAGTACAATGTCTAATATTGGCAATATCTCTATAAATTTTAAATTTTAAATTATGGTTATGATTATTTTTTAAAACATTATTTATTTAGAAATATATTAAAATAATATTATTTTATTTTTAAAATTAATTTTTGATATCAGCGCATTAAAACATTAAAAAAATATTAATTTAAAATAAATAAATAAATTTTAAATTTTTTTAAAAATATTTTTAAAATATAAAAACAAATATATTCTTAATTTTTTTTTTGTTTTTTGCACCATCCATGTTTTGTGGGTTGCATGACAAAACTGACCTCCACTTTTCTTTAACAGACAAAGCCCCACCCTGATTGATTCTGACCTCTGATAATCATTTTTGTCCATTCTACGACCACACCCTCTAATCTCTCTCTTTCTCTCTCTCAAATTATTCTGACAAAAAACCTGTTAAGTGTTTTTTTTAAAAAATATATTTTAGTTTTTATTTTTTTAATATTAATATATTTAAAAAGTTAAAAAATATTTTTAAAACATAAAAACAAATAAACTTAAAATCATAAAAAGAACACCCAGAAAGGGCAGAAAAATAAAGAAAAAGAAAAAAAATTGGTCCATAAAACTAAAATAAAATAAGCAAAAGGCAGGATCAGATTCTCCTAACATACAAAAAACCATTAATCATGCTTTATTCTCTATTCTAACATACAAAGACACAAATATTATATTTTTCCTTTCACAAAAACACTCCTTTTTTAAAGAAAATAAATGTAAATACATGATATTTCTGTACGATGTAAGACAATTTTTCTAATTTAAAGAAATTTGTTTATCAACTAATAAAATAATGTATAGGGAGAAATAAGAAAAAGGAAACGACATTTCCGCGAAGAGAAGGCTGAAAGAAAATGGCGAGTCAAAAAATAATGAAAAGAAAGGGGAGAAAATCAATGAGAAGTGACCCAGATAAAGAAAGAAAGAGAGAAGGAAAACAACCAAGAAGGCCTAGATTGATTTTCTTTCCTGCCAAACAAGAAAATAATTAATAAGAGAAAGAAAGAGAGAGACTTTCTTTTTATCATCATCATCACCATCACTGTCACCTTCAATTTTGTCGTCAAACAACACTCCCAGAAAACGAGCTAAACACAAGTAAAGAAAGAGAGAGATTGATGGCTCTTGCTATGGGGATGGGTTTGGGTTCGTCTTCTTCGGCAACAGTAGCCGTTGATAAAGCAACAAGCGATCTTTTAATCGGTCCTGATTGGACCATGAATATTGATATTTGTGACTCCGTTAATTCTCATCACTGGTAATTCCTTTTTTTTTTCTTTTTTAACTCTTTTATGTTTTTATTCAGAATTTTACGTTTTGATAACAGGTGGGTTTTTTTATCCTGTGCATTTGTATACGTATGTTTATACGTATACGTACGTGTTAAAGATCCTGCTTCTTAATTCTCTTAGGTGTTGTAACTGAAATTGAAGCTTACTTCTTTGTTAACGATTAATCAGTATGCTTTGTTTTTCCGGAAAGAATTTTAATTTTATAAGAAATAATTTATAAGAAGAAATGGTGTTTTTTTTTTTCAAGTGGGTTTTTTTTAGACACTATGTTGTGTTGTTTGGTGAGTTATTTATTTATATATATATCAGGCAAGCCAAAGATGTAGTGAAAGCTTTGAAGAAAAGGTTGCAGCACAAGAGCCCTAAAGTCCAACTACTCGCTTTGACGGTAGCCTTTTGTTTTCTTGAATTCACTAATTTTTCTATGTTTTTTTTTAAGCTTTTATTTCGATTATGGTTTTGTCGAATTCAAATGTGTGTTTTGGAATGTGAAATTCTTTTGATTTTTGCACCAAAATATGGATTTGAATTATCTATTTGGCATTCGAGGAAGCTCTGCTGTTTATAAAGTTTTCTTTCTTCTTTTTTTTTTGGTTTTTTAGGTTTGCTTAATTGAGTGCAAAATTTTCTCTGTAGCTTTTGGAGACAATGGTGAAGAACTGTGGTGATTATGTCCATTTTCAAATTGCTGAAAAGAATGTATTGGGGGAAATGGTGAAAATCATAAAGAAGAAGGTAACTCCTTGAATTCTTGCTAGAAGTAATTATCCACAATTTTACCATCTCTGTAGAGATTTGTTTTCTTTTTTAATATGTGTTAGAAATCAGTATATATGATTCCCTTCTTTAGAATCCTTTGTAATTGTAATTCTGTAGCCATTCTGTTTTCAAGATGTTAAATTCTGAACTCCAGCAACCAAAAGGATAAATGTCAGCAGAATGTCTAATAGTCAAATGGAGTTTTGCATATACATTAAAGAGGTGGAACCATTTGTGTTTTGCAATTGATACATTGTTATGCTGTGTGTTTTATGGAAATTCCAGCAATGGTTGTTTATCTCAAACCTTTTAACTAGGCCAGCCAAAATATTTCAGGAGAAATCATAATCGGGTTTATTTAAGAGTAGTATAAGCAAAAGTTTCGGCCCATCTTAACTAGGATAACAGATAAATTGTTTTGATATGATTGCCACTTATTGGTGCCTTTGCCATAAAAACCACAGTGCTCAATGAGCTATTTGGTTTTGATGTCAAAAATTCCATGTTATGTTGTCCGAGGCCTCCATTGATCTCAAATAAGATTGAACGTGGTTGATTTTTCATGAGAAAGTCGAAACCTTGATGTTTGTATCTTTCTCATCTAATCACTCTTCATCAAAAACAAAAAAGGGGCTACGCTGGGGGAAGCCTCAATCTTAACTTAACACATATTTTAAATGGTTGTGCAGACAGATATGCATGTGAGAGATAAGATTCTGGCTTTGCTTGATTCGTGGCAAGAGGCATTTGGTGGGCCTGGAGGAAAACATCCTCAGTATTATTGGGCATATGAGGAATTAAGGGTAAGTATCTCGCTAAAATATTCTATTATTTTATTTGATGTGCTCTTGCTGGGTTCAGTATGTGTGCCAACTCTTGCATGAAATTTTTACTTGGTTGACTTTGGAAGTGGGGCAATAATCATTGAATGCTAGACTGATAAGCCCCTGATCTAAACATAATTTATAGGTTTTGTATCCAACCAAATATTGTTGTGGATTACAGTGCGCTGTCAAGTTTTTAATTTGGTTTTTAATTTAATTTTTAATGCTAGAAAGATATGGTCTTGATTTAATTTGATCTGTGTTAAAAACAATGCATGATTCATAATAAGAGTGCCATCAAATGATGCTATAGATGATTGCATTCAAATGAGATGCAAGCCAAGTTCTTTGGATGGAATATTGCTCATATGCTCTTACATGCCTTTATGACAGCCAGATCAAAAGTTTTTTCATTCATAGTAGTTAATTAACAAATTATGCCATATTACATGGAATCTATACAGAAAGATTAATTTTTAGTTACGGGGTGTGCGAATGGCAGCGTGCTGGAGTTGAATTTCCCCAGCGATCATTAGATGCAGCTCCAATATTTACACCACCGGCAACCAATCCAACATTGAGGCTTACCCAACCTGGTTATGGAATGCCTAGCAATTCTTCTAGAAGACTTGATGAAACAATGGCTGCAGAGATTGAATGCTTAAGGTTAGGATCAACCGCTGGTTTACGTTGTAGTTGTCTATGATGTATTCTCAAAATTGCCAAATCTCATGTTTTGTATTGACTGATATTTTTCTCAATTATCATAGTTTGTCAGGCTTGGATTCCATGTGGGATGTTATGGAGCTCTTGAATGATATGCTGCAAGCTGTTAACCCTGGAAACCATGAGGTATGTGCAGTGAGCTTTTTACCTTAGCGAAACAATTGAGGAAAATATTTGAGATGTGGCCCTGCTTGTCTTCTCAGGCTATAAAAGATGAAGTGATAGTTGATCTTGTCGACCGGTGTCGGTCGAACCAGAAAAAGTTGATGCAGATGCTAGCTACAACTGGGTCAGTTACTCGTTAGATGTCTATTTTGCTGAAAACATGTTTTTGATATAAGACTGGTAACTGTATGCTTGCCTTTGTTTCTCCATGCATGTGTGTGCTGATCCCATGCAGTCTGGTGTATGAATATCTGAAAGTACCTTGGTCATGATGCAGGGACGAGGAACTTCTTGGTAAGGGTCTTGAACTAAATGACAGTATGCAAATCTTGCTTGCAAAACATGATGCTATTGCTTCTGGCTCTCCAATGCCAACTCAAGTTACAAGCTTATGCGCCAAACCAAGTGAAGGATGGTCCTCAGACATCAAGCCAACTGAAGCAAGGGATGCCAGCCCAAGATCTACAACTAATTCCACCACACCAGTTCCTAATGCGACAAGGAGCGCTATAGATGAAGAGGATGAAGAGGAGGATGGCTTCACACAGCTAGCTCGGAGGTAGCTCATGCTTATGAAAATAATCTTATATAATTTTTCATTGGTGACCTGAACTATTAAATTATTTTCACATTACATTACACAAGGGAGATAGCAGATCTACCACTACGGAACCCATCGTAAAGCAATCATGAGGTAGGAAATAAACCTTGACCATAACTATGGCCAGTATGTGGAGCGACAGGAGCAGTAATTGGTGAATAAAAGACCACTCAATTTATTTTACTATGGTAGCTGGCCAACCTTTATGGAGATCTTACAAATTATTTATCCGTTTCCTTTGTTCATGCTCTGCATCATGGGTGTTTACCAAGACTTTGGTTTATCTCGAAGCAGTAATTGCACTTGTTTTGTTCTGTGAACACAGGCATTCCAAAACACGTTCCATGTCATCTCAAAGCTCATGTGGAACAAACGGGGCTCTTGTGCCATTGGATGCTGGCGTGCCCATTGCATCAACCTCTTCCCCATGCAATGCTCTGGCTCTTACTGATCCACCTGCACCAGTAAGAACCATGAAAGAGCAGGACATGATTGACTTTTTGAGCCTCACCTTGTCAACATCAACCTCCCCTCACACCCCACCAGTCTCCAAAACCATGCCTCAAATACATGTTTCCTCCAACACACAAGGTTATCCGTACGTTTCTCAAACTTATCCTGTAAACCATGGGCCCATTCCATACAACAGCTATGTCGTTCCATGGGCCCAGCCTCAAACTCAGCAGCACCAAGTACGACCTCCATCTCAACCCCAGTTACAGCATCAAACTCAGCAGCACCAGTTACCACCTCCATCTCAACCGCTGCAACAGTTGCAACCTCAACCCCAGCAGCAAGCAGTGCCTCAGCCTCAGCTGTACTTGCAGCCCCAATCTCAACCACAATTACAACCTCAGTTCCAGTTGCAACATCCTCGGTACTCGTCTTGCTACCCACCTCCACCCTGGGCAGCTACAACTGGTAATCTCAACAACCAAAATCACATGTCTGCTACAAATAATATGTTTTCATCTCCCCGGGCCAACAAAACTGCATCTTATACACCGGTGCAAGCTGCTAGACCTGTGCAACAATTTAACTCATTTCCCACAAAAGCAGGCAATGGATCAACCATGAATGGTGATCCTTGGATGAGTTCCACCTCTAGGATACCTGCAGCTCCAGGACAAAAGCAGTCCTTTGTTCCCCCATACAGGTTGTTTGAAGATCTAAATGTTCTTGGAAATGCTGATGGAAGGTATAAAATGACTAGCAGCAGACCACCAAGCCTGGGATGATCTGGCGAAAGTATGGTGGGTGGGAGGAAGTGAAATGTTAGTGGGGAATAGGGTGAACAAACTGGATATATCTTTGTGAATATGGCTAATGCCTGTTGTGTGGTCTTTCAGTTTGGGGTGTGTAAGAAGGTTCATTTTTAGATGTATCGAAGAAGGTTGAGGCGATAATAGCTCTGCATTCCCCCATTGATGGGTCGTACATCCACCTCTTGGGTAGCTTCTGCTGGTTATCTCAGCACTTGACTATGATTTTTCCCGATATATGAAATTGATGTGGGATTTAGTGGTTTTGATCTTCAATTAACCTGAATTGCGAAAAGCAGCCAGGCTCTTCATTGGAAGCTTGTCCTGGCTTCATCACTCCTTCCACGGTGTCATTTGTGGAGGTAGAACTTCCGTGGTGTGATCAAACATATTCTTGGCATGTATACGTATAACTGGCTCCCCCCTGAATGTTTTTGGCCCCGTTCCAGTTTTACCTAAGCGTCTTCTTCTCAGAATATTAAACGCCGCCGGACATTTTTATCACTCTAATTTGATGGTCGAGATGATACAAGGGGGGGCATCCTGTCTTTAACATCTCAATCACACCATTCTTGGCCTTGCTGGATGCTTGAAACAAGAGGATTTTTCAAAGGGTCAAGGGGTTACACGTGGCAAACTCGACAATCAATTACAAGCTATACAAAAGCCTATGGAACCATAAACCTATTAAAATATTCTGGGATTGAATGATAAACTGATTATAAACATCTGTTCGCAACACTTCCAATTATGTAGTGACACGTGTTGCTTATAAAAATGAACAAGGAGACGGAAGGATCAATGAACACACCGAAGGAAAAGAAACTATTTACACACATTTTTGCCCCCCCACCCACACCATGCAGGACTTCTTCTCACCATCTGACCCTCAGCACTGGAGGCTAATGAAATATCTGGCACGCGATTCAGGACGTCAAATCAGTGTTTCAGCAAACAGGTGTTGGCATGGTCGACTGTCACATCTGATGATAAATTGAAGCCATAAACTAGCATCGGTGACATTAACAAATCATTCAGTACTTGTGCAGCCACCAAAAACTACGACATAGTCAACCAGTAAAGAAGTGTGCTTTCATCTTGCTTGAGTGTTGTCATCGGCGTAGATTGAGAATAAAGCATCAGTAGCACCAGCAGCAAGGAGTACCTGGTAAGGATGGAAGGTGAGGCAGCTTACAGGACCGATCTTCTGGGCCATTATGGTTAGGTGGTATCTAATGGAGCCTAATGGTTCACCATTTAGACTGAATAATTTAATAATTTGTTTTGCCGATCCACTGGCAATAATAGGGGCATGCCTATGAACAGCTAAAGCTGTGAGTGAGCCCCTGTGGGCCTTGATCGTGAGATAGGGATCTCTATAATTTCTCATATCCAGGAACTTCATGTCACCAGCCTGGGATGCACTGACAATCTGAAAGAAAACAAGAGAAAAAGAGAATTGTGGCAAGGTAAGATACAAATCCACCAGCAGTCTAAACAAACAAGTATATCACAAAGTGCAATTGTTACCTTTCCAGGATCAAGCCCAGGATGAAAGCCAATCCCCACAACTTTTTCTACATTCTCAGTGTGCGGCCGAGTAGCACAAACAAGCCTAAGATTAGAAAAAATACGACAGTTAAACAGAAGGGAACGCAAAGGAATATATCTTTTGAGCTTGTAATATAAGTTACTGAATAGTCTGGTCTATAATAAGATTAACATATTTCATCATATGATAAAATCCCAAACACGTTCCATCACATACAATCCCATTACTTGTTTCACTGTAAAGCATTAGGAACCAGTATATTTGAATTTGGGATTGTTATCATAAAAAAGGTAGCAACGGTAACAAGCTTATCAAAACGTCAAAAACAAGCAAACATTTATGCC
Source organism: Populus trichocarpa (assembly GCF_000002775.5). Classification (NCBI taxonomy): domain Eukaryota; kingdom Viridiplantae; phylum Streptophyta; class Magnoliopsida; order Malpighiales; family Salicaceae; genus Populus; species Populus trichocarpa. Next base: position 8,212,632 of record NC_037290.2, read on the forward strand.
ATGCCAGAGCCAGAGGAACACTTTACGAGCAGTGCTTACATTTCAGGTGTTCTGACATCATAGAGTTTGACAGATCCATCCACAAAACCAGCAGTAAATTGACCTCCATGAACTTGAGAAGCAGACTGCACAGATAAACATAAATGAAGATCATTCAACAGATTTGACAAGTTACTAATGATGACAGCAGATATGAAATAAACTACCAAATAGCAATAAATAAAAGATAATTAAAGATGTGGATGCTTGATATGGTGGCAGAAACAATAGTGCACAAAAATTATAAACATTCTTAAATTTGGACAAGATTTGCGATTTACATACATAATCTTTGCCCATAACCAATTTTGGGCATGGAACAACCTTATCCATATGAATTCAATTTGAAGATTCTATTGAAACATGTAGTACCAAGAACTGCAACGTTTAGTCACTGGCTATAGAAAGCAAATTGCTATGCAAATAAGTGGTGAAGGAGAATAATCCTTGATAAGCACCAGAGCAGCACATTAAAATGCTACTCCATGAGAAAACCAGTTCACTTTTATGCCAGGCAACTATGAAGGCTATATTATTCCCAATGAGGCTGATGCAAATACAAAGAAAAAAAAGAGACCTCCATAAACTTTCTATCACTCTAGATAATGTACCAGAGGTCCTATTGTGGAGCTGGGGAACAAGTGAATGTATAAAGGACAATTACAAGGGTGAGAGCTATTGGGAGGGACATGAACTATTTATCCATCATGGTTGGGTAGCACCAAGAGTCTACCATCCGGACAGTCCTTTTGGTTTGCGGCCTCTACCTTTTGCTTTCATGATGGAGAAATTGTCCATATTCAAGATGATACACCATGATTTTTATTATTTGCAGATTATATGATTATAATGGATGAAAACTGTGGCAGGGTAAACTAAAAGTTTATGGAGTATTCTAAAAACACCGCTCTGAGGTTTAAGTAAAAATAAACCAATATATTCCTTGCAACAGCAATTCCAGAAAGAGAAAAAGGTTTATCTACACATTTTGAATACTGGAGTAAGAGGGAAGAAAATTGAAGAAAAAAAAAACCCACACCTAGCACTAATTAGAACAGAACAGAGAAGCAAGACTTTGGATCCAAGGCTGGGTTTCATTCACTTGGAAACAGCTTTCTACAAACCTTGACAAGATTTCTTTTAACTCCGCGGTTTATGATGATAGGGAAAAGCTCTCAAGCACAATCAGTTAAAAATTGAACATCAGCAAAAGACAATGGTAAAATCTGTAAGACAACATTTAATGTATCCAGCAAGCATCATTGTCACAAATGAAAAGAAAGGTATTTGTTAAAGCTCCTATAGCCAATCACACATCTGCATTTTACCACCAATAGGTACATGCGTGATAATGTTTTCTTAGTGTTATTACATAGTAATGATAGCAGTGGTGTTATATGAGAGCCTACCCCATAAAACTTGAACAGTAAAATAATCAGAAAGGAAAAAATGAGGTACAAAAGGTCATGACAATAATAATACGAAAAGAACCATTTTACATTTATTAAAGATATATTCATGCCATCAGAAGCTCTATTATTCTCATTACACAAGTGCCTGAATCATTCTCACATCCACAAGCACACCATAAACAAAAGAACAAAAGAATCTCTTCAAAACTACAATGTTTTAAATTTGCCACTTTTCGTAAATTCTAACTTAGTTCTGCTATTATCTATTGTAGCAAAGAATGATACTACTTTCAAAAACAACCCCAGGAAACAACAAAACTCACCATTGCTGAGACGCTACAATCTGATGATGAAGGAATAGAATGAATAAGCTGCTCTTTATCCAGGTCCCAAAGCATGATGGATGATATCTCACCCGAAGCATACTAGGAAAGCAACATTAAAAATAGAAGAAACTATTATGAACATCACATTACGAATATAAAAACAGTACCAAAGACAAACTTAAGTGAGTATGTACCAGATATCCAGATTGTTGTTGCCAGTCCACAACAGCATTCAAACTCCGCACACCAGGTTTATGACCTTGGATTGAAGAAAATGCAGTGACAAGCTTTTGCTTACCCTTCACAGTGTAGTCTTTCCAAATCCGTATATTTCCATCACCTGCAGCAAAAACAAGTATGGCAAAAATGATTCCAAGCATTCTAATAAAGGACCAGTCTAGCCACCATGAAATGAAATGAAAATCAGTAAAAAAACATTACATGAAGCAACAAGGAGCAAACTGTCATCTAGCTCGTTTACAAGACACAGCTTCGAAACTCCTCTGTCAGGAAAATCATGATTATCAAACCCATTCAGAAGGGTAGCTTCCTCATAATTCCACACCCTTCAAAGAAACAAGCATCACACATCACTCAAGAGATCAATATCAGAGAAAAGATTAAAAATTATTTGCCTATCACCAGGGAAAAAAACAAAAGAATCCGTACTCCAGTTTTTGTTTGCCCAGGCCTTTCTGTAGTATCAGTAGAATTTAGGTAGAATACATGCTGAATTGTTCTTAATAGATGCAAAAGGTAACAGGATAAACAGGACTAAAGATGAACTTAAGCAAGAAGCCAGAGCCACTGAGAAGTAGTTCCTGTTGGCATATTGTACAATGTATGCAAGTTTCCCAACTTTTGAAATCATGACATCATACAATGTCATTAATCTGTGACCACACTTGGCATGTCAAAACAGAGCCCTGAGAAACTAAAATAATACTCCATAAAAGATGTATTGAATAAAGACTGGCTTACCTAATTCGTTCATTCTCGTCAGCAGCAACCACAATAGGAGAGAAAGGCTGCAGCAAGGCTGTCTTTGTACCAGTTTCAAACTTTGTATCCCAGCTAGCAATTCTGTTATTAAGGTTGCTAACAGCTGGCCAAGAAAATGAACATTTCATCAGCTCAACCAAAAACTTGTACAAAAATAAATAAATAAAAGAAGAGAAAAGAAATAGAAAGACACACAAGAGTGCTGACACATTGCAATATGTTCCAGTGCAAATTTTTCCCTTTCTTCCCTTCTAACTAATATTTCTTCAGTATCATCCGGTGTGGTGAGAAGCGGCTTTGAGAAGTGACCACAACTCCAATTGTAGATAGTTGACTGAGGAAGCAAACTCCGCTCTGTGCCTCCAGAAGATCCAACAGAAGCTAAAAGAGGATCAGCTAATCCTGAATCTGGAGAATTCATAAGGTGCGGCCTGAACTCCAAAGAACACACCCTACGCATTCCTGTTAAGTAGCTTGATCGTGGAGGACTGACAGGAGGAGTTCTGAATGTCAAAGGAATGTGACCTGTCAAAAATATTCCAAAATTAAAGATTAGAGAAGATCAAAAGATAAAGGTGCAGATAAATAAGCTGACACAATCACTTGCTTGGAGTGACAGTACAGTCATGGTAAAAAGATATAAAGAGAATTACCTGCATGCATGTCTAACCATGATGATGAACGAGCCAGTCCAGCAAGACTTGGAGATGAAGTTTTGGGACCACTGCTACCAGTGGAATTTACAGATTTTGTCACCACTTGTTCAATCCCAATAATCGACAGTACCCTTCGACCAAGGCTTGCTATGCGTGGAGAAGGATCCTTGGCCAAAGTGCACATAGCCAGCACACACTGGGAATATAATGCATTATCCAGAGGCTTTGGCCTTGAATGGAGTACTTCCCCATTGCTGACAATGTCATTCAATATACCAGAATCAGAATGCAGAGATGAATCATCAGATAATGGTGATCCATGCATAATTCCAGCTGTAGTAGGACTGCTAGTGGAAGCCCTTCCATCTCGAACCACGGATGGGCTGTCACTACCAACTCTTGTCAGAGGGCCAAATTGAGATGAAACAATACTTGCATGTGGCACATACTGATTAGGGTTGGCATGTCCACTACCTGTAGCTTTTATATGGGCCAAAGAAGGTAATGAGCTGAGTAGAGAATTAGACTGAGGTTTCCAATAGGAGGCAGCAATTGACTTGAGGTGCTGTTTGTGGCCAAATGCAAAGCGTGCCAGAGCTGCACAAAGAGAACTGAATTCATTCATGATTCACAATTGTAATCCCAGGGACTTACTAAAACAAACATGAAATAGGAGAAAAAATATGGACTGCCCCACACATCTATACCCCTACACTTGCCCCAGAACTGGTGAAGAAACAAAGTGGACATGAAGAAGCAAAAAGACACCAAACAACATTGCTTTTCACGGGAAAAAAAGTCTTACGTTGCCTCCTAATCTTTGTACAGCCTTTTATGAGTACAAAAACCTATAAAGGTCATTTTGAAAAGTAGGGATCAAATAAATGATCCACCAGAGATATAATTAGCTTTAATAATTGGTGTGCTTTGTCAAGCATGTTAGTAGACTCACTGGCTTTGGAGGATGTATTATTATAGATTTAAGCCCCAAAATTTTTATTTTAATTTGTTGACAGAAGAAAAAAATTTCCCACAGAACAGATGATAACCAAAATTGGGCTGAGAAAAAATGATAAGAGAAGGTAGCGCTTCAGGTATTCTTTTAAATTCCAAAATGTTAACCATGGCGCCAGCGATAGTTGATGCTATTAACCTGCCCCCAACTGAATTATACAAGATAATTGCAATTGAAGGCATATTCACAGCACTAAACTAAAAGAAAGAAAACATAATCGATCAAGTATAGAAATGTTAATAGTTAGCTACACATACCTACAGCAACCTCCGCCCTGACCAGAGGACTTCCATCTGAAACAGCACTTAATAGACTTCTAACAATACTAATTTCAGCTCTAATTTTTTCATCATCATCAAACTCATCATCTCCAGTAGCACCATCCCTGCAGACATCACCCCCAACATCAAGCAAGGTGGCCAGTGCAAATGCAGCAGAAGCCCTAACCTGGAATGAATAGATTATGTAATTAAGTAGTTCAACAAATAAGCAAACTCAAGAAGAACTGCTGAGGATAACAAACTAATAAAAAGGTAAACCTCTGGTTGGGGCTCCAACAGTAGAGGAGCATATATTGCTGGGGAGTCAGCCTGCAAACCTAGTATCTGAGCCTCTGTGAAATCCTCCCACAGCTTTCCCAGGCAGAGGCATAGCCACTGAAGAAACAAGGGTTCAGTTTGTGTGTCATTTGGCACTGAACCTTGAAGGTGCTTCAAGCACACATGAATCAAACCAGCTTTAATACAGGCTTCCTGGCCCCGTCTGTGTCCATCAACAATAACAGCCAAAACAAATGCAGCCATTGCACGCTGTTCTGGATATGCTTCCAAGCTGTCGAGAAACCTAATAAAATATGTATGCCCCCCATCCTTAACAAGATCAACCTGGCATGACTGAGATCCACAAGAAAGAACTTCTTAAGTACTGTTATAGAAAACAATCAAATGGAAAGTAATTCTAATAGTGGTAAAATTTCCAGCCTTGGTAAATTCTTTTGACAAAAGAATAATAGCCACGAGAAAATTGGGAATTAAAGGCAGTAAAATATAGTTTATAGTTGTTAAATTTCCAGCCTAAGTAATTCTTTGAACAATAATGCCACTGTTGTAGTCTTATGAACTAGGAAAATAGTATTTTAGCTACATGCCCCAGAGGCAAAAACTGCACAATATTATTTCAACATTTCTTGGCAGCTTGCCTTTTGATAATTCTTTTCATCACTAAAAATGATCATTTGCACCCTTTCATCTTATGCTAATTTAAAATACAGGTGGAGAGTATTTTACTCCAGTAACCACCACTAGAGACCAAAAAAATTCAAAATATTGTTTAATATAGCACACCATACATGCACCAACTTGTCAAAAAAGTTAAAAAGACCTTGAAAATGTACCTTATCCAGCGCTAGAATTTTTGTCCATATGAATACAAGAATTTGCCTTAGTTCTGGTGTTGTTGTTTGCAACAGCTTCAAAACATATGGAAATATTCCAACAGATAAAGCCTAGAAAAAAAAAACCAAGTCAATCATGCCATGATAATAAAACCCCAATCCATGAGCACTTGTTCATAAAAAAGCTTTTGCACCAAAGAATTCATCAGCAAGTACCAGATCCACTGCCCAGCGTCCCATATCAAGGAATCTCCCTAGAAGCACCAGTGCTCGGAACCGATGACATTGACTTAGCAGAACCTGTATATGAATAAATAAAAGATCTCATAAGATAATAGTTACAGAAAACAGAACAAAAGAAAAGAATTTAGCTAAGACAGGCACAGATGTGGATAAAATCTAACCTAATATAAAGCATTTTACCAGTTTGTTTTTTGTAATTACAAACAGAAGGAAAAAAAGCCACTTATGATTTTCTTGAAATTAACATGAACTAAGTGGCACACACCTGAAGAACAATAGGCAACTGCTCGGGTGGCTTCTTATGTTCAAATCCATGGTCCAACCACACCTCAAAAGCCGTCAGTTGTTCAGTAAAAAAAGGACTCGGCTGAATCAAAAGAAAGGCATGTTGCTTAGACACATTAAATTTTTATGCTTTGGATGGACAAAAGGTAATAATATGAAAAATAAATAAAGAAATTCAGTCTTCCAAAAGCTCATTACAATTGTGGCGGAAGAAATTTCATGCCATTTTATTGGAGCATAGTATCACAATGGAACACACCTGGAATTCTGCATTTGGATCCTCGACCAGAGATGGAAGCTGAGAGAGGCAAATTTCAGCAGCCATATCCCATGCATCCCTGCATTGAACCTTAGTGAAACAGTGATAAATGGATATGTGAACACACTGCAGGGCTGACTAAACAAGTATTTCGTACAATACCACATATGATGCTGATGGGTTGGTGGCAACATTGGATGAGAAATTGGAGAACAATTTGCCGAACGCATAATTCTTTCAGCAAGCAAAAAATTTCTGAACAGACTGGCAACTAGCAAATCTTGCCTGAACAACTTCTGGAAAAGATCTGCAGAGTAAAACTAAGTGTTATCTACATGTAACAAAGAAAGAGACAAATGAAGAACTAAATCAGAGGAAGTGCACATATGAAAAATCAAAAAATCATTTTTTACTAAGAAGAAACTACCACGAGGAAGAACATTCCAAGCAATTGTGTCTGTCACTGCAGTAAAGATCCAGTTCAATTCTCCCAGAAGCGTTTTACGATCATTTTGCCGGCCAGGAATTTTATCAATTAATGAGTAGTCAAGGGAGTCACAAAGTAGTGAACGTCTGTAGAACCTGGGGCACATGGATGAAAACCAAATGATTAACAAGTACTTGCCACAAAAATAATCAATTACCACAACATTTCAGAAGTGAACCGCATGAAAACTCCAAATATCAAGACAACTCAACATAGTACATTTAAATATTCCTTGTAAAGTCAACAGACGACAAAAGAATAGAGGATAATCACAGGCAAGGTATATAAATAGAAAACACTAACTAATGTAATGAGGAGAAAAAACAACATGGAAATCCTTATCCAGAAGTCAGAAAGTTGCTATCTGAAAGAAAAAGAAAGGATGGATTGTAACAATCAAAACTAAAAAGATAAAAGCTTCACCATTTCAATGCCATCTTGATAGGAGTGGTGAGGCATGAAGTGAACACATCAGCAGGAAATTCATCACTTTGTGGCAAAGTCTCGTGTGCTTCACAGGCTGCAAGCAAAATGCAATCCCGCGTGGATCCAGCAGAGCCAGAAGCATTCCAGTCATGAAGCTATTTAAAGAATAGTAACAGCCATGTTAGAATCAGATTACTCAAATTGTGAGATCAAATTTTATGAAACAGCAGTCAATGGTACATAGAAAGAAACTTATAGTGACACAATTGCTGAATACCTCCAGAAATGCATTGACTATCATCCCAGCAGCAGAGCAATCAAAAACATAGATTGACGGTGTTCTCAGCCAGGAATCAAGATCACTGACTGGCAAGGGAATGTATTGTGTATAACTCTACACCAGTGATGAAGAAAATTTTTAGCATGTTAAATATAAAAATGTCTAGAAAGATTACTGTAGCAGTGAAATAAAAAAACTCATCAACTAAAGGAGTAAAAGTAAAACCTTATTGAATAGCCAGATTTCACCGTTAGCAGTTGGCTTTGGAACACCATGTCCATTGTAATGAAACAAAACTCTCTCAGACTTGGCATATTTTCGGCATGTATTACAAAGTTTCTTCACTTCATCAACAGTAGGATCAAGTTGAACCTTGTAGCGAGCCTGTTAATAGATGAACAACGTAAATAAAAATGGAACTATAATTCAAAGAAAGAAGTGTCAAGAATTCCCTCACCTTAGGTTGCCACCTTTCATACTGAATGCTTAAGTTTTTTCCAATTGTTTCAAGAGCTTTTTGAGGTGCCATTGAAAGTGGATCTGCCAAGAAAAAAGAAAATTAGAACCTCAAAAGGGAGGATTTAAATTCATGAATAAAAGGAGATTGTTCTTAGCATTTCTTGATTATGTTTCACTTATTTGCCATGGAGATAAAATGATGGGAAAGTAAATTGGATTTAAATTGTGTAGTTGAAAAATTGCAGTAAGCTCCCAGATTCTAGTACATTGCTTCCTTCCATACATCCAACAAAGCATTACAACTATAGGAATCCAACAGTAAGATAAATAATCAAATAGTAGAGACAAGTTAAGCACCACACAACAGTTTCTTAAAAAGCTAACTGGTCAAAAGAGCCCCTGGACTTTGGTTAAACCCAACTTAACCCCTAACTTTTGTTTTTCTGATTTTGGTCCCTCGAACTATCAGGTCAAAGCATTTGGCCACCTTCGTTAAAAACAGATGGCTGTAATTACCGCCTCCATGATCAACTGCTTTGACTTGATAGTTTGAGGGACCAAAATCGAAAAAAGGAAAAGCCAGGGGTCAAGTTGGATTTGACAAAAAGTTCGAGGGTCTTTTGACCAATTGGCCTTCTAAAAAAAAGTTTATAAACCACACAATTCTAATATTAAAACAAAAGCTTAAGTGAAAGCAGCATACAGAGCATGAGTAGAGAGAAGGCAAATATTTAAAACTAATAGGAGAGATCAGCAGCTCAAAGTGCACCTGTCCAGCACTCCATTCTGGCACAAGGGGATATCTTTATTACATCCGGAGGATCAACACTGATGTTTAAACACAAAACTAGAGCTACATATCCAGTCTTCATCTGCACAAAAAGTTGGGAGCTAAATCAAACACAAGTACATGTGAAGATATAACTTGTAAGCATCTAGAACAAAAATTTACCGTGGTGGCACAACATGGAGATGATAAGAAATATAGCCAGGTACAAAAAACATGATGTCCTAGATATTACCATCCTAGCCATTATCAATGAAAGAAAAATATTACATACAAAGAAAAAAACTTCTTTTGTCAAAAATGCAAGTGGAGGCAATGGCATCCCACAACATGCAACTGCTAAATGCATGCAGTTTTTCTTTAGTTAATAACTCGTTCAATATTTTTCTTTCAAGAAGCTATTTTCGGATATGATTTACTCTTTTTGCTACATCATTTTCTTCTAATCCATCCAAGCAATAAAATCAGTACCCAATTCCTAATACACGTGTTTCATCCACAAGATCTAGTGGCATTTGCCAAAATCTATGGCAATCCTAGGAAAAGAGGTGGTCAGCCCTGTGGGAGCCCTAAAGCAACAAAACCAATTAGGAAATTCATTGTACACTATCATCCCATCTTACAGCAATGCTAAGCTTAAATTGATGCCTTTGGGGAATTTTCAATGTTTTCCCAAAGCAAGGAATAGCACCCCAAAAAGTTGGTACTTTTTGAGCTCAAAAGCGCCAATTCCAAACACACGTTTAATATTATTAGATGTTTGCTAGGCCATAGCAGCAGATAGAGTTAAGAACTAGAGAAGCAAGCTCAAGGCAAAATAAAAATAAAAAGAGAAATCAAAACTGTTCATCAAAAGACTGCTAAGACTGAATCAAGGATCTTCAGGAGCTCTGTAGACATGTTCGTTTCCCAGCAGACAGTCAGCTATGCAGGGCACGACCAACCAACAGTGACATGGTCTATATGATAACCCTCATTGTAGTAGTATTGAAATCTCTTTACTATTTTGAAAGTTAAATGACTTTTTCATCTAAAGTAAAATGTCAAGAAGAAGCAAAAAAGATACTGGCATTTCAATTTCCTCAGCTCACTTTGTTTCGGAAATTTCACAAAGCATAGAACACTCATCAAAGGTCAGACGAGCTGTTACTTTTACTGACATTAGGATTTCTAAACCCAAATTTTCCTTGTATAATTGTTAAGCTAATATGATGTCAAGTAATTGATGGCATACACTTTCTACCAATAAAGCAAAACCCTAATTAGTACTTCTCTATAAACTGTAATTCATTTCCAGGGATGCCATGTTAAATATCACTGGTTTAAAAGACAACCTCTATGAAACATTTACGGAAAATGTCAAGTGCCACAATTTATATTTATATTGAATCAAAACCTCTTCAAACCACCCCCACCCACCAAGAAACCACAGTTTCCAGTGATCACATAACAGCCAGTTGCCAGTGTGATACAACAATTCCTCCGCGTAGCAACACTACTGTAAAACTTCCCCACCCAAACAATAATTTCATCTCATCTCAACAGTTCCATTGTCTATTCATCTAACTATTTTCTTAAAAGTGTTTTTCATTTAATAACTACACAACAACCATAAAAGATCAAATTTTCTTCATAATCATAAATCCACCAGAATGAATAGCTGACAAAAAAAACCCTAGAAAAAACTATAACTCATTCACATTCAATCAAACACTAAAACATAAAAAATAACACAAAACATCAAAACTCAGTATCTTACTCGGTCCTTGGGCCGCCATTTCGAAACGAGTCCACTATCAGACGGACCGGTAGGCACAGAAGCTTCAAATGCCTCGTGTCTAAGCTCACACAAAACAACAGTCTGCGGCAAATACGCCGTACTAGTAGTGGTTGTGGCGGTGGTGCTTGCCGTGGCATTGCCTCCGCCGTAATTACTAGTGCTAGCAGTATCAGAATCTCTATCTCTATTATTATTACTATTATTATTGTCATCTCTTCTGGCTACATCAATAGCATCATCTTCGTGACTTGACGGATAATGATCATAATGGTTCGATACAAAAGCAACTGGAGATTGTGAGGAGAATCTTGACGCCATTAAATCTCCCAATGCCATCCAAATCCCTAAACACGACAATAATATTTACAAGTTTTTTTCTAGAAATGGATATCTGGTTTCGAAACCCTAGCTCCTGGAAGTGATAAAACGGTGTCGTTTTTCGAATCACGAGAGAGGGGGGGGGTTTATTGTGGTCGTGTGTAAGGGTATCTACAGAGGGAGGGGAGGGGGTTAATCAACGAAACCGCTGAACCAGCGGCGCATGGAGATGCGTAAGAGAGAAGAGAGAGAATCCAGCTCGGTGATGTGGTGGTGGTTGTGGTGGTGGGGGGACAGTGTGGAGGCGCAGCGAGAGAGGGAGAAAGAGAAATAAAGTGGAGAGAGGGGGAGAGAGATGATGAGGGAGAATAGGATTGCTGTTCTTGTCTTTCCCTGTGTCTTTTTTAATTTAAATTATAATATAATTTTGTTTTTGTTAGGTTATTTTGATTTTGTTTTAATACAGCAGTGTACACTACAGGGTAATTAATTACAACATCCTTTTGTTGAGGATATTTAATAATAAAATAACGGTTTTAAAATTGTTATAATTACAGCATCTTCTCTTTTCTAATGACTATAATTGTTCACTTGAGATTATTTAATTACTAACAGACAACGAAAACCGTAAATGATATTAAGCATCTCGTAGTATTATACTATTGGTTGATGATTTGGGATTTATTAGAAATATCCAAGTTATATTTTTATACATTTTTTTTATTTTTTTTAAATGATTTCAATATATCGAAGCTGATTCAAGAATTAGTTCTGGAGAGGAGTGTGATTTCAGAATAAAAGAGGAATTTAGCAAATAAAAAATGGAAAGAATCGATTCCAAATTCTTTTCTTTTTTCCCATATTCTCCTCCTTTGGGTTCATAACTGTTATTGATTATTACTCATTATCACTAACGAAATAAACGCTGTGGGTATACAGTTTCACCGTTTATGGCTGGAAAAGTACTTTTCTATCTTTATTATTATTATATTATACTATACTTTAAAACGTGTGAAAAAATCATTGTGCTGGTATTATATACATAAAATATTTACACTATGAATCACATTATAGATGTTCAAAGAATCATGAGGGGTATTATCTTTTTTATTTTATTTTTTCAAAAGTTGTTGGCGTGTGTTGGGTCAGGTATGACTGCCTGACTCAAGACACTTAAAATATTTTTTATACTCTTATTATCTTTTTTACATTTAAAAAAAAATTGTTATTGACTCGCTACGGAACGCGGGCTAATATACTAGTAGTTTCTTATTCCACGTTACCTATTGTAGTTTTAGTTGTTTACAATTCATTTATAAAACTTTATTTTTATTGAGTTTAAGTCTCTAGATATTGTTAAATGTTCAATATGGTCCTTAGAGTTCTTTAAAGAAGTTTGATTTGGTCCCTACAATTTTCAATCTTGAAAGTCCCTATAGTTTTACGTTTTCATGTTTTAATCTTAAAATTTTATTTTCCTAACATTTCAATCCTTGTATGACGTGAAAAGTTCAGCGTGGTCTTTGAAGTTTCTGTATAAGTTCAATTTGGTCATCAAGTCTTGATTTTTATATTTTTGGTTCCTATAGTTTTAAGTATCTATGTTTTGGTCCTAAAAAATTATTTTTTCCACGTTCCTGGATGTTAAGATGCGAGAAAGAAAGTTATCGAAAAAGAAAAATAAGGGAGAAACATTTCGGCCGGATACACAAAAAAACATTTCTTGGTTAAATACAACAAAATAAATGAATAAGCAAGTAAGGATTTTGACTAAAAAATATTATTTTATCATGAATTTAAATTATTAGAATTTTTATGAATATTTATTTTAATTACCTTAACTTTTTATTAAAAAAATCATGATGTTAATAAAAAGACATATTTCATCAAAACAAGAAAAAATTGCATAGATTAGAAATGAGGATTTTGACTAGAAAAACATATTTTGTTATACATAATTTAAATCTTTTGATTCCTTTTGAATATTTATTTTAATTGTCATAGAATTAAATAAAAATGGGCTTCAAAAATGATCATGTTGCCTTCATTATTTTCTCTATTTCACAGTTTATCACATTTATGTTACCCACATTTATAGAATATTTGCATGTGTATATATTTGTTACTATTTACTAAAAAGATCAACCTTTTACTCTAGTCTTTAATTACCATTCACAACACTTTTTATGATTTATTGGTTCATGCATTTTTTTTTTAATTCATTGTATTAAGTGCAAACATCATCCTTTCATCTCTCAATTAATAAATTTTATGATATCAGAAAATGCATCCTTATCACTTATGTTTTCTTCTCTTTATTTGAAATTAACTTGAAATCATGTCTCAATTAACCTTTTTTCTCAATTGCATCCGAATTAAATTATTGATCAAATTGTTATAATTTGTTAGAGAAAGAATAAATTCAACAAAAAATAACCAAAGTGTAAAACAAAGAGAAACTTCATGGCCAATTTTTAAATTTGTGTGAAAAAAGCTCTTTTTAATTCCCTTATTTTCCTTCATCTACTTGTTCAGTCCTTGTAGTTTTTGGAATTTTAGTTTTGGTCCAAAAGTTTATTTATTTTATTTTTCATTACCTGAATTTTTTATAATATAGAGAAAGTCATTGAAAACAACAAAAGACAGAGAAAGTTATTGGTTGATCATGTTCTAGCAACTATAATGGTTGATCTTGGTGTTAAGGAATTTTATTTGACGAAAGGATTTTGATGGTGATGGGTTTTTCCTATAAACATGATGAAAAAAGCAGATTAGGATTCGTTTAGTTATTTTTCAATTAATTTTTGTTTTTAAGTGATTTCGAGGTGTTTTTTGGTTGGTAAGTAGTTTATGAAGATTTTTATAGTGTTTTTGAGTTAAAATAACTTGAAAATTAGGTTTTCTGTGTTAAAAACTTGGACCTTAATATTTCAATCACTAAGGTGACTAGAAAACATTACAGTAGACAAGAGATTGCCTCTCACTATATGCAACCTCTCGCCTTATTCTAAAAAAATAAATAAAAAAAGAGTGGATGATGATGTAAAAAAATCAAGCACGAGCCTAAGCTTTTAATTAAGGTCAAGTACATGGGTCTAGCCTAGCAGGGCGCACCAAGGTGTTTTTTTTTTAATTTAAATTTAATTTTAAAAAATAATTTATTTGAAATATTATAAATATATTAATTTATCAAATTCTAGCCTAGCAAGTCACACCCTTGGATTTTACTAGGCTTTGGTGTTTTTTATTTCTTTATTTCTTTTTTTATTTAAATCAATTTTTTTAAAATCTTTAATTTATTAAGAATTGAAATTTATAATTTTATTTTAATTTTCTTTTCTATAAGGTTATCCAAGTCTCATGATCTATGTCGCAAGTTTGACGAGTGAACTTGAGTCTTTTTTTTTAATGATTTTTTTTTTCAATCTCATCTTTCAACATTGAGTTGATTGAAAATTAGGCTTCATAATTAGTTATGATTTGCTTTCTATGAGATTATCTTAGTCTTATGACTTGGGTTGAGGGTTTGGTAAGTTAACCCGGGATGGCTTGAGTCATTTTTTTTCCTTTTGTAATTGAGTTTATTTTTAATTTCATCCTTGGACATTGAGTTACTTGAGAATTGGGCTTCATAATTTATTTTGATTTGCTTTTTACGGGGTATCTTAGTTTCATAACATATGTCTCGAGTTTGGCAGGTTAACCTAGACTGACTTAGGTTTTTTTTGTTATTTTTTTTCAATTTCATCATTCAAAATGGATTTGATTTGAAATTGAGCTTTATAATTTATTTCAATTTGCTTTAAATAGAGTTATCCTTATTTCATGACTCAGGTCATGAATATGGTAGGATAACTCGTGTTGATTTAGATCAATCCAATATGTTATCATCTCAATTTAAAAAAAAAAAGATATTGCCTTTAATTTTTTCTTAAATCAAACTAAATTTTTGCCATTTTTCCAGTTTGTGTTTAGATCCACTAAGTCAACTAGGTCACATCGAGTCATCATCTACATAGTTTAAAAGACAAATTCTTATTAGAAAACATATTAGCAATACCTGGATTGTTTTTTTTTTTTTAGTTTAAAAAACATTAATTCAACGTGCAACATAACAAAAGACAATGATGTAGTAATTACTATAACGACAATATTTATTTAAAGAAAATAATTATTGTAGCGATTGAAAAGGAAACATGGCATGGATGAAAACAACACTAGAAAAACAACAAGCACATGAACACAAAATTACACTGAATAAGGATCACACAAAAATTGTAATTTAAAATTTTATTAATATAAATTTTCTCTTTAAGTAGTCTCACTCTTGGAGGTTTACAACTCTTTAAATAAACTTCAAAACTTACCTAAACCAACAAGGAAACTCAAAAATAAATGAAAGTAATAAAAGTCCTAAACAAACTAGAAAAGAACATCCTACATAAATCTAAAAAAACAATAAAAGAGTTCTAAACCAAATAAGAAAAATAATAATTCTAAACTAATTAGGAAAAATGTTGCAAATCCTAAACAATAACTTCTGGCAAGTTTTCTTAATCTTCAACTATGATGGAATTTTAACCCTATAGGAAATAGGACCTCTAAAACTTCTAGAATTTTATAGTGAAATTCCAGCTCAATCTAACAACCAGATAAAAAATTATGTCTATTAACATAAAGTTGCATATTAGAAAAAAAAAATCAAATGCATCAGTCTTCCCAGATTGAAAAGAACTCGTCCATAAGTTTAAATTGCCCTTACCTTGATCTCTTGGATATCCAATCAAGACTCTTTAGTCCTTTTATTTTTTCTCTTCAAGTGTATAACAATTCTAGACTTCAACTTCAACCCCTTCATGTTAAAACATGTATAGGAAACAATAATTGACGAATTATTTCTCTTTCATTGGCTTCTTCAACAATATTTGTTATATCCATATAACTTTTGAACACATATAGCTTTTTGATAATAATAAACTTATAATTAAAAGGATCAATATAATTTAAATCAATAATTTTATTTTTTTGAGCATATTTCATGTTTTATTTGCACTAACTTATCAATAAGAACATCATCAATGATATCATCATGACTGTTATTGTTATTATTTATGATATTATCATTAACATTATCATCACCAAAATAATATCATAAATTGGTGAATAATACCAATTCATATCTATCTTACCATAAACGGGATCACTATAATCTTCACAATACTCATCTCGATCAAAAAATTTCAGTTGATGCTCATGCCCATTAATATAAAACCATGTATTAGAATATATATATATATATATATATATTACATGATAACAACATTGTAAAAGAGAAGCCATTGACCAGTCAATGTTGGTATGACAATAGCCAGCTAAGCGATTATACATGCATGCATGCAGTAAGGTGTCGTTGAAGATACTTAGCATTTCAAGTAGCTAGAAATGATGAACACAGGGGAACTGTGCCACCGGTGCTAGTAGAGTAAATGAGAAATACCAATTTCCAGTATTTTGTTCTTAAGAAATTTAAACAAATGAATTTAAAAAGTATAAGCATTGTTATCCTCAATAAACATGTCTTTGATTCAATTTTTTTTTATTCCTATCGAAGAATTAATATGGATCTTTGATCGGCTTTGATGAATGCCTTTGAATCTTCCATTTCGGAGTGTGTGGTATTCACACTTCACATCCCGAGAAAGCAAAACCTTTGTCTTTGTGGTGGCTAGAAGAGAGCGGAGATGAATGTTAAAAACCGATGCTCCATGAATATAAAATATCATGTCTTATCAGTAATATGTCACCTCTCCTGGTAAATATTCTGGCAATTTAACCCCCAATTCGTTATGGAAAGAATAATATTTTCCAGAAAAAATGGGCAGAAATTAGAAATAAAAATATTCAATTTAAAAAAATTAATTTAATCCGGATTAATCTGTTACACCTATGCTACATGCTATTGAATTTAAAAATGTTTTATTTCCAAAATTATTTTTTATTTGATTATACATCAATTCAAGTGTATGAGGAATTTTTTATATATTGACCAATATTTTAAAAAAAAAAAAAACCGTGGTTGCAAGTGGGACTAAAAACATAGACCTAATTTTTAAAAAAGTTTGATAACAAAAATCTAATTGAAAAAAAGATCTTTTAAAAGCAAACAAGATATATATATTTTTTTAAAAAATTAAGGGATTAAAAACATATCAAATTAAAAAAAAAAGCCAAGAGTATGGACAATGAACATTTAATCAAAAGTTTAAAAAAGCCAACCATTTTCTTTATTTTTTTTATTTTGATTCCCTGTCTTTTAATCTTACACTTCCCTGACAAATCAACTTAAATTTTCCTTTATTTTGGCCCTATAATAGTAAAAAAAACAGCAATTTTGGAACGAAAAAAATTGTACTGTGAAAGTCCACAGTGTGTGGAGTCTAAGTCTACAGTGGTATAAGGAATAATATTTTCTCCATGTTATTTATTTATTGTTTTGTTAATGTTAAAAAAAATCTTCGGAATAAAAAAATCTTCCATGTTAAGTCTACAGTGGTATAAAAAATTCCTTCATTGCTTAAAGATCCCGTGAAATTTGAATAAATCCTCTTTAGAAAAATTAAAGCAATACAAGGAAATACGATGAGTAATATTCTTTCTGAATTCACATCGTTTAAAAATCTCTTGAGCATTTGAATAAGAATCAGCGCAATGTCATGGACCGGACGAAACTCTTTTTCAATATGAAAATTAATATTTAAAAGACAGATGTGTTTTCAATGAACACGAGAAATATAAGATTTTGATTAATTTTATAATATAATAAAAAATAGATAATAATAACAATAAATAAATTAAAAAAAATATTGGTTCGTCCAAAGTTTGATTAACACTTGAAACTCATGGTATAACACATGAGATCAAGATAACCTCATAAAAGAGTGAAATCAACAAAAACCAATTATAAAAAAAGATTTGAAAAAAAAAAGATTTAAGCCAACATGGTCAAATCTTTTAAGCCCATGATCCAAAAGGTTAACAAAATCCCGATCAATAAAATGATGAAAGATATAATTGAAGAAGAAAATTCCAATAAAAAAAGGATTAAAAAGAAAACAAATAGAAATTAAAAATATAAAGACCAAATCTAACATAAAAGAAAATAAACTAAAATATTAAGGGATACAGTTGAAAAGATAATTCAATTAAGAAAATGATATATTGGAAAGATAATTTAATTAAAAAAATAATTAAAAAATAACAATAAAAAATAGAGATCAAATCTGAAAAGTAAAAAAAACCGAAGAAGAATTAAATTAAAAAAATATTCTAATTCTATGAATAATTTAAAATAAAACAAACAACAACAGGGAAAAAAAAAACCACATCAATTAAATTCTCTAGTTGATTGCATTTCGTTAAAATTTACAGGTACGTGTAAAACATGTGAGCAATTCCAATATGAATGGATGAAAATATCATATTTATATATATATATATATAAAAACTATCGTTTATGTGTATGGCATGTGATAGTTTCAATAAGTAACAAAGCTAACGAGTTTCGAATTCATACACCTAACATCTTTTGTTTGTATTTTATTAATTTAAAATGTTATTTACATCAATTCATATTGAAATTATCATGTTTTGCGTAAGTGACCGATAATTTTAACGAAAACAATTAACATGAAGATATATTAAAAAAATAGGAAGAAATTAAAATTGAAGTATTTGATAAATAATATCAAATATAAATGTATGTTGATAGATTCCCCTTGATTTTTCCCAACTCCTTTTCTATATAAAATGTGAATGTAGCATATTCTTTCCTTAAAAAAATAAATAAATAATGTGGCAATTACTATAGTTAAAATGTTTGACTTGGGTGTTTTTGGAAGAATGATAGCGGTTGGTTTTTAAAATGTTTTTTGCTTGAAAATGTATCAAAATAATATTTTTTATTTTTTAATTTCTAGCAAAATTATAAAACAGATAATTTTGCTTGAAATAAAAATATTAATTTCAAAATTATTTGAAAACACCAAAAAAATATTAATTTCAAGCAAGAAAAAAAGTAAAAAAATTTCAATTTTTTTAAAAGTACTTTTGAAACGCAAAAACAAACAGAGTTTACTGATATATGAGTGTACAAGCGAAATGCAGTGATGCAGAGAGAGATGGAGGGACGTTTCGGTTTTTCAATTTGTTTTCGGCAGTTTTTTTGGAAATGTGGTTGTATTTTTTAAAAAAATAATTTTTTATGTTTTTAAATTGTTTTGATATATTGATGTCAAAAATATTTTTTAAAAAATAAAAATAATTATTATTTTAATATATTTTCAAGCAAAAAATACTTTAAACTATAACCAGTACCATAATTCTAAACACCCAAAACCCCAAGATATAAAGCTCCTTTTGGCCAAAGTGGATAATGCTCACAACTTCCCCTCCGATGTCATTTTTGTTTGATCAAGCTATCAGTCCGCTCTCAATCATTATTTTACGAACGGTGAGCACCTCCTAGACTTTAGGATAGGGAGCGTTCGGAAACGCAGGTCAATTCGTGTTTTTAAAAAATTAAATTTTTTTTATTAAAAATTAATTTTTTTATATATTTTGAATCGTTTTGATGTGCTGATCTCAAAAATAATTTTTAAAAAAATATTATTTTGATGCATTTCAGCATAAAAAATACTTTGAAAACCAACTGCAACCATATTTCCAAACAGGCATGTTCGGCTCCTATAATGAACATACTGAAAAAATAGATTTTTGATATTATTACTAATACATTAATTAAAAAGAAGATCGAGTGGTTTTCACTGCTATATATTGTTCATGTAGATACAAAATCCTATCAATTTGGTGGATTTATTTCTACGACTTTCATGGTCATTTACAACAATTTTTGGGGTTTTTTTTAGTCATGAAGTTTATTTGATTTATATTTTGGTTTCTAGCATTATTGTGTAGAGGGGGCCAAAATTAAAAAGAGAAAGAATAGAAGAAAAGTTGGCAACTGTGGTAATGTCGGTCAGATTTCTAAAGAAAAAGGATGTCAAAGAGGTTATCTTGATAAATATATACAGTTGATTAGTGTCCATGATAAATATAGTTGACTGGAGATTCAAAATGAGATCCATTTTTGTTTCAAGACTTTTATTTTATTCTTAAGCCATTTAAGGTTGACTGGAAAAGGTTTTAGAGTTGAAAACAAATTTATGAATGTTGTACGAATGAGTTTGAAATCTTTTTTTATTATTATTAAAATGGTGTTCTAAAACTTTTGAGCATTGCCCTTGATTTTCTAGCAATAATTAACTAAAAAACTAAAACATACGAGGGAAGTATTATTGAGCCCTTCACACACTCACATAACACTATGAATATATTGTGCTTGTTTCAATAATTTATTTTGGTCATTAAAATTTTATTTTGGATGATTTAATACTAAATAAAGACCAATTGTGTTTTTTATTATAAATACAGTAGAGAATTGGAGATTGTGAACCTTTGTTATGAAGCTTTCATAACGTATTTATAACCCTGATAGCATTGAATGAGGGATAAATATCCATTACCTGATAAGAATATGGTGGGTCATTGAAAGACTTTTATACACCTAAAAAGGTGTAAGAAAAATAGAGTTTAAGACGTCAAGTATAGCTAAGTATATATAGATTGAGTTCTTTCCCAAGGTTAGATCCAATGGAGGTCGGTCACTTCTTTAAACATGCCATGAAACGATGGTAATTATCTTGAACTTGACTGACTGTCAAGTTCAAATGTCTTGGATCTGACATGCGTGCCATACCCATGCTATCTTGGGCTTGACATACTGTCAAATTCAAGCGTATTGGGTCTGCAATTTGTTGATGAGGAGCTGCAAGTTGTGGTGGTGGATTTTCTCTCACCTTTTGGTTTGCCAGGATTGTCTGAGTGAGAAGTTGTATTTATTCCACTAGTTGTTGAAGGATCGTATGTTTGAGAGTTAGAATATCTGTTGTGGCAAGAAGATCAGTAACTCGTTCCATTCCTGAAGTGTCCTGATTATCTACCATCAATAATTATACTCGGGGAAAAATATTTCTAAGACTTTGTGTAGAGTTTTCCACAGACAGCGCCGCTAATAATGTTCTAAAAATTCAATTAGCCTAGGAATAGGGCTTTCAGGTTGGACAATCGGTTAATCAATTGGTTCTGAAAATCTCCTTCATTCTCCCTAGCCAAGGTAGTCCATAGCTTATATTTGGTCCTTGATTGACCAAAGATGCTCGTGACTAGTATGTGCAAAAAGTTCTCTTTGGTGGAGGGGGGAAACTTTCTGATGCTTAAATAAATATCTTTTTAGAGAGACAAAATACAAGAATATTCTTGAGAGAGATACTCTAAAAATATAAATGCAGTAGAGCATTAGAGACTGTGAACCTTTGTTATGAAGCTCTCATAGCGTATTTATATCCCATAAAAAGAGGGTCTGCAGAGTAATTACTTGATAATATTGAATGAAGGATAAATTCCCCTTACCTGATAAGAATATGGTGGGTCATTGAAGGACTTTTATATACCTAAAAAGTTATAGAAAAAATAGAATTTAAGACGTCAAGTGTAGTTAAGCCTATATAGACTGAGTTCTTCCCTGAGATTGGACTCAAAAGAGGTCGGTCACTCTCCTAGACATGCCATGAGAGGATGATAATTATCTTGGACATGGCTAACTGCCAAGTCCAAACGTCTTGGGTTGGCATGCATATTAGACCCACGCCACCTTGGACTTGGCGTGCTGCCAAGTCCAAGCGTATTAGGCCTAGTATGCGTGTCAAGCCTATATATTTACAAATAAATAAATAAATAAAATTGACTTATTAATAAACATATGTCCCAACCTTAAGATTAAGTTTATTTAAATAACAAACAATAAAATAAAAAACAAAAAAAAACTATAGGTTTTAAATAAACTTCTTTTTTTATTATTGTTTTCAATTCATTGGAATTTATTACCATAGTCTTTAGGCTACGTACCTAACAAAAGATTGACAATCATGTGAAAGTAGTTTTTTTTTCTTCTTGTTTTTTTTTTTTTTTTTGTGTTAAATGAATGGCACAAACCCACTCATTTCCTATAACGAGTTGTCTTTCAATTTCCTAAACTCCCTTCTTCTTTAAAACAATTAATTTTATATAAGATGATTGTGAAAAGATTTTATTTTAGATAAATAAGAAATTAGATTGTTATTATTTTTCTTCTATTCAACCTTCTTAAATAGCATGGAGAAAAACACTTAAATGAGGTTTCATATCTTTAAAGTAGGGAGTTTTATTGCAAATTATGGATGTTTCATCTACCAATAGTGAAAAAAAAAATCAGGAAAATTCCTAAATTATAATCTTGCATTAAAAAACAAACAATGGTCCTTTAAATCATACAATCCTTAAAGAAAAATTAAAAGATCATAATCAGATATCATTAGTTGCATTGCTTTTCATGAAAAAAGGATTGTCTTATGTGAAAGACCCATCTTTAT
The DNA here is from genome assembly GCF_000002775.5 of Populus trichocarpa. Classification (NCBI taxonomy): domain Eukaryota; kingdom Viridiplantae; phylum Streptophyta; class Magnoliopsida; order Malpighiales; family Salicaceae; genus Populus; species Populus trichocarpa. The sequence continues at coordinate 8,235,324 of NC_037290.2, forward strand.
TTTAGTGCTTCAAGACCTTATTATAGATTTTATAATAAGCTGGATTTAATATTTCAAATTAAAATAATTCTGTATTACGTCAATTAAATTTTATCAACTAAAATTTGGCTAACAATCACGCAAGATTTATTATTCCAAGCATGATCAAAGATTCAGGATTTTAACTAGAATGGATATGCTCAAAAGAAAAGGAAAAAGGAAAAAGAAAGCATATGCCATGACATATGTGTCGTGACATCATATTAGGGTCTTAATCAGTGGTGCATACGAAGCCGAAACTCAATGATTAAGCACTTAATTTCAAAACCAAATTATATTGACAGCATTTAGCTTGCACCAACCGCCCACGTGTTAACCACTGCCTCATCACGTGTCCATCCCTGTTGATGGTCACATTTCAGATGACCTGCGAAGTTATCTCAAGTTCTACTGAATTGATCACTAGTGATGGTCAGTCCGACAATAACATGTAATAAAACTCTTTATATATATATATATATATATATGGAGAAGCAGTGAATCGAAGGGGAGGTTTGAAATTATCAAGCGGGGAAAAGTTTACTTATCATGTCATGCACAAAATATAGGCTTTGAAAGGACCACATAATTTGGCAAAAAGAAAACGAAAACCACTCATTTTCTTGGATAAAAATAATCTGTAGTTAAGTTTTAAGATTTTTTTTTTTTGGCGAGTATGGTATAAATTGTTTTAAAAATATTTTTTATTTAAAATATATTTAATTAATATTTTTTAAGTGGTAAAATTTTCACTTTCATCTTAAAATAATTTTTAACATAATGCCTGATTTATCAACTCCATCCAAATTTATTTTTGAAAAACTTATCACTTTCAAACCTAAATCAAATTAGAGGTAACACGGAATATTAATAGTTAATGTTATGTCTTATATTATGAGTTACTAAAGGTGTATTTGACAGTGCGGTTAAGACGCTATTTGTTTAAAATTTAAAAATTTTTATTTAAAATTAATTTTTTTAGTGTTTTTGGATCATTTTAATATGCGAATATCAAAAATAAAATTTTAAAAATAAAAATATATTATTTCAAAGCATTTCCAAACACAAAACACTTTAAAACACAATTTTTAACACACTCCTAATCAAACCCTATGAATTCAAATAAGATACAAGGATTGTTTGATGCACTTGTATGCAATAAGGATTTCTTTCAAGAGGAGAGGATAATATATAAGCCTAACTCATTTATAGCTTATTTTATTTAATTATTCTTTACATCTTATTCTAATTTCTCGTTATCTTATTATTCTAAACACATATAAACAAAATAAACACTTTTTTTGGATAAGATAATTGAAGGCGAAACGGTGTACAAAATGGTCTAGGGAAAGCTGGCAACAGCTTAAAGTTGGTCAACAATTGAAAGCTGTAAACGAAGGTGACCAAAATGCACAATTCTAGAAGCATGAGGTGATTGGTGTGTTTTGAATTTTAAGCTACGGACCAAAGTCTTCCATGGATCTGGTTCGTTAGACCGAATCAACCCTCTCATTTTGATTTCTCTCTCTCTTCCTCAACGGTGGTTTGGTTTTAGTTTTTGTAATTTTAATTTTGATTTAAAAATTTATTTGATTTACTTTTTGTCTTTAAATTATAAAAAAAAGAGAAAAATTTACCGGAAAACAATGAAATTGAAACAAATAATCACTTAGCCACATTTCAATAATAAAAATCTCTAGACAAATGTTTTAACATTGAATTGATACTCAATTTTATGAGTATCTATTTTTGTTATTATATAATTAAATAAAAAATAAATAAAAATAAAGTTATTAAAGTCAGTAGAGTTTGTTGTTACTCACTTTTGACCCCATAAAAAATAAAAAAAATAGAAAAATAAATAGAAAAATAAAATCTAAAATACAAGACGATATATAGGAATAAACCCTAGAAATTGTCTAAGTTGGTGGTGAATGACCAAAATGACAAGTGAAAAAATTGGAGGACCAAAATATATAAGATTGGCAAAACTAGTAACTCAATTTTGATTGACAAAGGGGTCTATTGGTGAAAATATTTTTATTTGGGGTAAAGAAATACAAATTTGAATAGGTAAGGACTTAATGAGAATTTTGAAAGGCTTAATTAATTTTATTGAGGACTTAATTGTAAGAAAAAATGGTTTTTGAAGTCAATTTAGGCTTTAAATGGAAGAAATTAAAGTCTAGGGTCGAATTGTAATTTTAAAAAGTTAATTTGGCTAAATGAAGGGTTTAATTTTATAAATATTAAAGTTTAATTAGCAATTAAAAATTTAAATAAAGAAATCCATGTTCAATTTATTTCATATTTACAATACATTAAATTATAAACCATGATTAAATAAAATCTACATAATAAGAAAAGAATTACAAATATATATATATAAAATAAACAATTATGGTTATTTTTTTTTATCAGGTGCATAACCTATCATAAAAGGTAAAAAACAATCTTTTCATATGTACGCTGAAATCAATTATATTTAAAAATTATGATTAAAAATAAAATCTATGTTACAAAATCAATCTAGGTTAAATTTTATGTCATATTAATTATTTACACTTCAATTCTACTAAAAAGAAACTAGAAAGACTAAATATAAAGTATATTACCAAGAAAACTACTTTTAACATTAAAATCCATGCCTTTTTAATTTAATCTATATGTAAATAAAATTTTATCCAACTCACCTTTTCAAATTATGATTAGATGTCAGATGAACTTGGAATTAACAAAGAATAGGAATAATTTTTTTAATTTTGCACTGATTAATCTCAAATCAAATTACAAGCGGGGTTTAATTGAAGTAATTAGAAGTTGGAGACACATATGTAATTATAGCATGAATTACATGGAGGGAGAGTACAACAACCTTACTTGGTAGTTGGTAGTACACTAAGTGTCCGAAAGGTCACTCAGGCGCACGAGAGCTTGTCAGAGGTCAGATTGGGGCGATTAAGTGGCGGCAGATAAAGAAGGAGTGGACAATGCTGGTGGTTTGATGTGTTTTGGGTTTGGTGCAGGAGAGAGTGAGAGAGATAGTGAAGAACGTTGGGAGTTCGAGTGAGTATAGAGAGATTTTTGTAGGTTTTTTGTGCTAAAGAACTTGTTTTTAGTAGGTAAAAATATGGTGATGACAACTTGCATTATGATTCAAACTTTGCATAATAACATTTGCATTATGATATTTTTTATTTTAAATTTTAAATTATTAATTTGAAATAAAAAAATAAAAAAAATTAATTAATTTTTTAAATATTTTTAAAACACAACAATAAAATAAATAAGTTTTAAATAATCAATCCACCACCATCTTATCTTAAATATAATATTTTTACTTGGCAGTGGCTAGTGGGTGAGGGTTTATATTGGTGTTTGGGATAACGATTTCAGTTGTTTTTCAAATTGCTTTTCACTCGAAAATATATTAAAATAATATTTTTTTTATTTTTTAAAAATTATTTTTGACATCGGCGCATCAAAATGATCTAAAAATACCAAAAAAATACTAATTTGAAACAAATAAAAAATAAAACAAATTTAATTTTTTTTAAAATACTTTTAAAATACAAAAATAAACAATGACTTGGTTCGATTTGGCCACAACTGGCCACAATCAGCCAAGCAAAGCGTAGCGTTCGGAATAACAGGGATTGTGGGCAATTTCAAAATCAGACAAGTGGCTCCAACTTCACTTTCATTCTAGAACTCCCTGCATCCCTTGAGAGCTCTGTCTCCCTTTTCTCCAAAAACAAAAAGACAGCCATCCTCGTTTCGCTCCTTTTTAAACGATTAACATGTGCAGAATGGTTGACCCTGAAGTCTCAAATATTACTATAAAGTATCCACAACTTTATCACCTTCTTTTCTCTCCATTGCTTTCTGTGCATCTTACACTATGAAAAGAAAACAAGTGTCACCAAGAACCAAGCACATTTCCAACCAGAGGATCATAATGCGTCCTTACAAGTGTTCTTATCATTTTTTGAGGGCCCCCATGAATAAATAAAAATAAAGTTTCAAAAAAAAAAAAATACAAAAAAATTGAAAACAATGTTGAAAGAACAAAAAATATATATAAGAGAGAAGTGTATACTAAATTGTCAATGAGATTTTAGTTACCTCGATCCCACTCCCCTCAAGTAAAGAAACAAGCCATTTTTTTTATTAATCTTTTGTCATTTTGATGTAAAACTCCAGAATTTTTTCCTTTATGCTTGTTTAATTTGTCAAATGGTGCCTTGACATGATCGGTCTAGAAAGGAATCAAGTGGTGTTGTGAATGGTCTGTGGAGTTATTATATGCTTTAGTTTTGTTTCTAATTTTTTTTTCTCTTTTGGTCATCAAAGGCCAATTCTTTGCCCACTCACACCCTATGCAAGGAGCATGGTGAGATGGGAATGCAGTGCTATATACGTCATGTCTTTGCTATTTTCTTTCTCTTACTTTGAGTACTTGCTTGTTTTTCATATGAGATTGGTATCATTAATTAATTTGTTTTCTTTACAGATGTGATATTAGATTCTTGGATGGAAATCTTTTGTGTTGAATGCAAATGAAGTCAAGACGTCGGCAGAAGACAAACATTCACTCTGAATCTGCTCGCTATTTTTCAAGTGTCATTTAGGTAATGATTTGCTGTTGGGTTTTCACAGGTCTGCAGTCTCTAATTTCTTTTTACTGTGTGGCTATTCTTAATAAAAAAATCAAAATGATTGCTTGATTTGTCAGCCTAGAAAACCTGGACAAATCATTTGCTCAGCTGGGTGGATGCTATTTCCTGTACTAGGAGACAAAAAAAGTGTAACCTTTTAGTTTCGGTTCCCAGACCACAGATTGCATTGTTTTTCCCTGACAGTGTCATGTTTTTTTTTTTCTTTAGTGATTGGTACCGACATGATTGATCCGTCGCAGGGCCAGTTTCTCCTCAAGGTGTTTAGGTTTATTGGCGAGGGTGTCCTGTGCATGTTGCCCTTCTGATCTACTGCTGAAAAAACGCCCTTTTCTCTTCTTTAACTCATTCAGCTGTTTTTTTTTTCTTTTTCTTTTTTAGAATCAAGAATTTTTGATCGTTCAATTTCGAGGAAATGGAGGATTTACAAGTTAATAAAATTTACGTTAATCGTAGAATAAAGAGCAAGAGAGTGTAGTTTTTACTAATAACATGAATAAAGAATCTGAGAGGACAACCTCCCCATCTCCTGAAAACAGAAAATATCAGTACCTAGCACAATATGGATGGGGTATGAAATAGAGGGACTTACTTTTTGATCTTGACATCTTGGAAGCTTCCAGTAAATTTCCAAGTAACGGGAAATGCCAGCAACAAAACCCCACAGAGATCTTTGCAAAGATAATATAGAGTGGGACACGAAATCTTTGAGAATTACAAAACTCCAATAAAAATATGCTTTTGAATCCGATTTATATTCAATGCAAATATGGATATCGTTGTAATTAATGAATAATTAATTATAAGGAGGGAGAGCATCCTTAATTATAATCAAATCATCAACATCCTTGTATGTATTAATATTGACGTAAATTCTCATAGTTGAGTAACTTCTCTATCATTGGGCATTTGCTAACACACTGGTTTTTAATTTTTTCAGATTAGGAATTTTTTTACCCTCTCATTTGATTTTAAATTAATGTAAATGAATTTATCACATATATATTTGATGCCGAACCTTGCGGGTATTTAATTTTAATTGAGATTGCTTGAAATAGATAAATTATAAAGAATCTTGTTATATTTTTCTTTATAAGATACTGTTTAATTTTTAAATGCTTTTCAAATAAAATTGTAATATTTTTTCTAATATTCACATGGTTGTTTCTGCACACCTTTACATAATATTTTTTTCTTTAAATTTTAATTAATCACTTTCCAATAAGAATCTATTTTAATAATCTTTGATTTAATAAGAAATTGATTAGAAAAAATTTAAATCGCGTTTGGATACATGTAATGTTTTACGAGATCATATATCTTAATTTATATTTATTTATTAATTTTTCATTTTAATCTTTAATTAGAGTTAACAACTATTTTTTTATTTTTTTATTGATGCATGTAATTATTGATTTATTTAATTAAATATGTGTATCAATATTTTGATTTATAATTATTCTTTTAATTTTAATAAATACATTCAAAATAATTATATATTTATTTTTCCACCATTAAAAAAAAAATCAGTTCGTTTCAACGCGCAGTTGGAGTCACGAATGCCAGTAATTTTATATTGCATGTTTGAACATTCTAAGCTCTAACCTATCACAAATCACGCACCTTGTGGCTTTGATTTGAGAAAATTTGATGGATGTGATAGATGTCTACATTGCAAGGTCTGGGGAAAGAAGAAAAAGGTCTTAATTTGTCTGTGATAATATGTGATGCAATTGCATAGGTCATCCATTGCGTAAATTATCTCATAAAATTATATTTTTATCTTAGGATCATTTAGCCGATTAATAAATTTAACAAAGAGTAATAATATGCTAGCTTCCATTATTATTTTAAAAACTAATACTCAATAATAAATTCATAAAAAAATAAAAAAAAGATATTAAGTATATTAATCTTTTAAATTTGTGATTCGGGTTATTAGACTGAAAATACCATACATAAAAAAAATCACAATACGTTAAAGGATAAAATATATATAAAAAATAATTATATAAAAAAATCTAAAATAAAAATAATAATTAAAAAAAATGAAAATGAAAATAAAAAATAAATTAGAAAATAACTATAAATTTTCAATAAGAAAAATAATAACTTTATACCTACTTCTACCGACTTTGGACTTTATGTCTACCCTTTTCTTATATCATAATTTCTTTATCAAATGAAAATTCTTTTATTTGCAAAATAGAAAACTTTGTAAAGTAGTGCCATTTATACACATGGCACTATTACTTAATGTTTTAATTTTCTTACCTTGAATGCAGCATCTGCAAACGGTGCTGGTGAACCAGTGGTTAAAACTTGAACTTGAACATTCTAATTCCAAGAGCTCTCAACTATGAAATTCTTTATAATTGGATCGCCGCTAGCTTCTTTGTTGGTAGATAAACAAGAGTATTATCAGATTCATGAATCTCATTTAAGGTCCTAAATCCATGAATGTAGTGTAACCCTTGCTGTAATAAAAGTAAGGATTTCTTTTCTTTTTTTTTAAAAAAAAAAACAAATTGCACCTCTGCTTTACAGCAGATTGTCGGTTCTCTCAGCCAGGCTGATTTCTTCAAATTGCCCCAGACTACAGCATGCACCTTTGCTTTACAGCAGGTGATGGGCTCATATCTGTTCTGCTTAACAGCAATGATGATCTACCATATCTACCTACCGTTCTCGCATCACAACTCGTAAGTCTGTTGCTGTTTCTGTACTCTGTAGTATCCAACCGATGATGAGGTTGAGTTTCTTTAAGGATTACACATGTTCAAATCACTTGACAGCAATGTGGTCAACCTGTGGACATATAAAGGTAGTGCTGGACCTACCTAATCTAAACATTGCAGGCTCAAGTCCAGCTTGAAGGAAGAGTTACACAGTCCAAAAACTGTAATATTCAGCGGAGTAGCGGACAACATCTTCTTCTCCCCGACGATTAGAGAGTTTTTCTAGTCCTCTTGGTTACTGATGTGATACTTAGTTCACCGCCGGAGCATTGAAGAGTCTAAAACAAACAAAACAAAACAAGGGGTCTTGGTGATCTGGTAGGCCTTGGCTTTGATAATCATGCAATTGACCCTTTGCCTTTTCTTTTCTCTTGTCCTTCAACCCCTTTTCTTAAAGCAGAATCCTTTTGCATTGTGTAGTTGCAAACAATGGAACCCGAATCACATGTTCAATAATGGTTTCTGAAGGTTCCTTGCGAGCAAAATCCTTGTTGCTTAGAAAACGTTTCAGGCCTCCTTAGGCTTTTGAACTTACTTGAGAAAATGATAAGAAACTACAAAAAGAAAGATTTGAGAAATTAAGAATCCGTGATATTCATACATCAAAATATATTGATTTAGAGATTAAAGAAGAGACTCGCTGAATGAGTTTGGAGTGAGAGAGAGCACTTGTGCTGCTTTTGGCCCAAAAGAATACCATGGAACTCGCTTATGTTCATGCTTAATTAGCCATCCCCATTAACCCAAATATTATACATGATTTTTCTATTATAAACTTATTACATTCAAATCAAGGAAAATCTCTTATAAATGGCTCCAAGTCTTAATAATAATAACAATACTAATACTAATAATAATAATAATAATCCCCCCCCCCCAATAAATTTAGAAAAAAAGATAAGCCCTAGGCCTAGGTCACCACAAAATATGGTTAATATATCCGAAAAATTTAGAGAATGCCTTATTCATCTTTTTTGGTCGGTGGTGGGATTAGAAATATAATAACCAATATAACTCGCTTGCAAGTATTTAGTTATTTAATAATTTTGAATTACTACTTCTTGACTTGAATAAGAAAAATGGAATATAGTTGCAATTATTATGATGGATCCTTTTTTTTATTTTTTATGTAAATAGAAAAGTGATCCGTATATTAAATAATTTCTCGTTTAAACCACAAGGCCGAAGGTGGCCGCTGGCCCATTAGCTTGTATATGGCCTTATAAGCATTACAATTGGACTAGCTGAAGAGCTCATCTAGCGTTTCATTAATAAAAAAGGCCCATTCCAGGCCTTCTTTATATATATATATATATAAACCAGCTGCCTCTTCTTTAGTTGCCAACTAAGAAATTCTTACAGATGGAGAAAATTAATTGAAGAAATTGTATTAAGAAAAATAATTGATAATTAGAAATAAAAATGAGGAGATGATTTCAGGCGGGGATCCAATGGAGGAAATTATTTTCCTTAGAGCTACATTGAGGATGGATAAGTAGTTGAGGCCTTGAGGGGTTAAGATTTAAGGTTTTTTAATTATTAATGAAAAGTGTCGACATTCTCAGCACGAAGACCAAAAATTGATGTGCGGAAACAAAGCAAGCTACCACCATTTTCTTTGGAATGAGCACATAATGTTCTCATCTATATTGCTGTAAGACAATTACGGAACCACCCCTGATTCCTCAAGAAAACTCCACCCACTACCATTTCTTTCTCTATACATACTATCTACATTCTTTAGCTTGCGCCTAACGTTCAAAAACGTGATTGTGTGATAAGCGGCGAAGTAAATAATATTTGTAAATTAAGTGGGCAATTTTTTTCATTCACAAGCAAAAAGAAAGTTATGAAACTCACACGTTTTCATTTCAACATATGTAAAAAGATATATAAAAAAAAACATGAGAACTAATAAAAAAAGAAGTTAAAAACAACTTATTTTTTCATAACTTCACCATTAATCAATCAAATCGTTGAAAATGCATGGTAATATTTAGAATTATAATAATAATTATTTTTTAAAATATTTTTCGCTCGAAAATATATTAAAATAATATTTTTTTTATTTTAAAAAAATTTATTTTTAACATCAACATATCAAAACAATTAAAATTAATAAAAAAATTAAAAATTTTCAAAATACTTTTTAAACTACAAAACAAACAAACACACTCGTAATCACTATCATATATATTTTTTTCTTTTTGGGTTGTGGGAAGTTTTATGCTTATCAAAATTAGGGATTAATTTAATATTTTGTCAATTAGATAGTGAATACATGTAGAATGCTTTATATATATATATATATATATATATATATATATATATATAGTTGTTGGTATTGTTGGTCAGTTTTCTTATATCAATATTAAATCTTATAGATCCAAAGCAAGTAGGTTACCGATTAATGAGTCTCTAAAATATTTCTTTCTTATAAACTTCTCATATATTCATTTTCAAAATGATAAAACGGGAGAGAAAACCTATTCACCGCATAAGCCAACAGTTCCTGGGATGTATAATGTTTTTGACTAGTAGCTGTGCAGCAGCGCCAGCCTTTTGGTAAAAAAAACACTATAAGAGGGTATTTCAGTAACCACAAGCTCTACAATCATGGCAGCCGCTTCAACACGTTAGGTTAGACATTGCCAAGATCGCACAGAGCAAGCAGATAGATGAGGAGAAACGCCAAGATTTGAGGATACAATGTCAGCATTGATGGGAGTAATGCTAAGGAAAAGCATTAGCTTTTTTCAAAAAGTTTCCTTTTGCTTGATGGACGCGTTCTCGCTCTGGGTGTCAGCCTTCCGATATAATTCTAGCTTACACTCTCAGCATTCTACTGCTGCAATTTTCCGCAGGTACTCCCTTCTGTCATCATTGGCTGCTCTACGTGATCGTTAGTCCTCTACAATACATCTATCTTTTTTGTGAAATTGTCCATTTTTAACTTAAGTTTATGTTGTTACATTAATTAATCGCTGTTTTTGATTTATTTATTATTGTAATCATCTTCAAAATGGATGAATAATAATTACGAATTTTAACTTGTCTCTTCAGAAAGTCTGTGAACAAGCATTTTCATCAATTACCACATTGATTGCTATTAAACGTGAAGCGTGAACTGATTAAATTATCAAGCTCGATCATATATGTTCTCGTTTCATCTTCATCAATTTTAATTTTGATATATTCTTAACTTTCCAGATATTGATCTTATAAATGATTAACTAAAACAAATGCTTTTACGAATCAATATTGGATTAAATTAAATTAAATATTTGATAAATATGATTAGCCTTTTTTGTTGTTCACGTATATTTCTGTGTAATAAAAAATGTCAATTTTTATGTAATGATCATGAAGTCACTTTGTCAAGTTCTAAACAGATATCGTGTGCATATTCAAGTCGAATTTGAGAAATAAAATTCGATTTTAGTAATGTTATGGCAAACTGTAATTAAAAACTATGGTGAGAAATACAGGAAAACGCAAATATGATATTTATTCTGCTTTAGATTTGAGAGGATTTATAGAAATGGATATTATATATACTTGACTAAGTTTGCAATAATCGGTTGTGGACGGGGTTAAGTGTTTTTTCATTCTTATATTTACCTTTTATTTTGGAAAAGTAAATAAAATATTTATCTCATCTGCATAAATATGCAAGATTCTTGCTATAAATCTTGATTTATGTTGTAATAAAAGTATCCAAATACATTTTATCCAGTTTTACTTTGTGTTTTTGTCTTAAGAGCACTCGCAACTTATTTCCGGTTTCGTTCTCTGATATGAGATTAAAATGAATATACCATATACTTTCTTGATCGACTTTTGTTTTTTGTTTTGTTTTTTAAATTAATTTTCATATTTTCAACGGTTCAATAACACGTATGTTTTTAACGTTACTATTTACTAGATTTGTTAATTGCCTGCTCCGGGGTATTATTAGAAAATTGATAAATATAAATAAAAATACCGACATAATTTTTATGTAAATATATTGTGGTGATATTTACCGATCGAATTTTTCATCACTAAATCAATCGGTAAACACCGACATGAATATTTTTATGGTATATACCAAGGGAATTGCAGTGGAAAAAGAAGGAATAAAAAAACCAAATAGTATGATAACATGTAAGTTTTACAGACGACGTTATCGATGAAATTTACTCGACGATAAAATCTATCCGTGAATATACCGACGAAAAACTTTTGTCAATATATACCGGTGACATTATGAAGGGTATTACAATGGGATTCAAGAAGGCAAATCGTATGATGACATGATATTTTAACCGATAAAATTGCTAACTGCGTTACCATCAAAATAATTTTGTCGATCAGTCTGTCGGTAATATTTAATTTATGATTTGATGTTCGACCCTCCTCTCCCTTTCCCCAATTTCTAATTCTTTCTTGTGCATTTTTTTCCTGCAACAAACAACCACCCTCTCTCCCTCAAATCTCAACACAATTTAACTTTCCACAACAAATTCAGCTATCAGAACACTTGATTTATCAATATCCGTATTTTGATTCAAATCTTATTGATGATTCTCTACCTTAAGTAAGCAAGTCTACCTTTTTTTTTAATTAATTGAACACAATTTTAAAATGTTAATTTATTTTTTTATTTTTTTTCATTTTTATAATATATGTATCTTGTTTGAATGTTTACTTGTTTTATAGTTTTTTCTTCAACAAATTTGTTGTATGGATTTATGATTTGTACATGTTAGAGTTTATTTTAGATTTTGTAAAATTATATTCGTTTATAAATTGATGAAACTTATGCCAAATTTTTGACTTAGGTGTTTTGTGATGAAATAAATAATGGTTTATTTAACGCGTTCGTTTTATATTTTATTAATTTTATTGTTGAGTTGTAATTTCTGGTAAATGTGTATAAATTTGAATTTATGTAGATAATTGATAATGAATTAAGAGAACTATTAAAATAGATTGAACAAGCTTGAGCTAAATCAATATTTTTGCAAATTTATTTAGTTAGTGTAGTTAATTAATAAATGGTGTCATCATTATTTTATATAGGTTTGATATAAGTAATTGATGATCATTTATGAATGTATCGAGATTCACCCTAAGGGTTACATATAATGGATTATTGTAATGGGGTTTAAAATTTTATTAATTACGTAATATCTAATCCAAAAAATTTTAGTGAAGGGAATACTTGTATTAATATACACACGAAATTAGAATATCCAAAGAAAGTTAATGAAAAAAATACTTATATTGATATACAAATAAAAAAAAAAATCAACCATAAGGAAATAATATTAAAGGTTATAGCCAATATTTATGTCCATAATGATGTCATGAACAACTTGTAGATGGCTTCAATAATTCAACAAAAAAGATAAATATCAATAATGATGTCGTGAAATCTTTAATTATTCAATAAAATGGTGAATAAATTCAAGACCATTTCAATTCGGTATAGTCCAGAACAATAATTCAAGAAAAAAAATAAATAAATTCAAGGTCATCTCAAGTTTGCACAATTCAAGCTTTTCACGTGTAAAAATGTATTAAGTGTAACTACGAAGATAGGACCAATTTCTTTGATTGTATTAGTTTCCCTTTTAACTTTCAATTTAATAAAACAATATCTTGTTTTCTCCAATATCAATTAATAATCTCTCTCTCTCTCTCTCTCTCTCTAACTCACTAGTGATAATAAGTCTTAACTCACATATGATCCTAAATCAGTGTTTGATATTGCGTTTTGAAATCGTTTCAGAAAAAAATTAAATTTTTTTATTTTATTTTTGTTTTAAATTAATATATATTTTTTTATATTTTTAGATCAGTTTGATGTGCTGATATTAAAAATAATTTTAAAAAATAAAAAAAATATTATTTTAATATGTTTTGAAATAAAAAACACTTTGAAAAAGAACCGCTAACATACTTCTAAACACCCTTTTAAGTCTTCTAGCACAAGTAATGGTTAGTCATTATTAGTAAGAAATTATTCATCGTATGCCAATTAAAATTGGTAAGCCAATTTATGTTTGTTGGTTAGATGTTCGTAGTAGTAAATTGGCGTGTTGATGGTTATATATGATATTAGGTATACCTTCCTGATAATGATTCAAATCAAATTCAATCTTATTTTTATCATGTCCAGATTATATAGTTCTTTCATGTATCCAAATTCCTTTTATCATGATATTATCCAAGATTTTAATAGAGAAGAATATCAGATCACTTCAATATAACATCTTCAGAAACTAGAATATTCCAAAAGAATCAAAGAAAAATATTTATCTAATTAATAGATAATTTCGATAGATAAATAAATTACTCAATTGAAACTACTAACCAAACTTTACTAGTTAACCCTCAAATAAAAGTTATTCAATCCATCTAACTAGATCAAATTAATTAAAAGAAGTAAAGAAAGATATAAATTTGGTTGATGATATTCTATTAAATTTAATTAAGGAAGAACAAATAAGAAGTAAAAAGAGGATTAGGAATTCACATAGAAAATCCATTTAGATTTTGATTTCGGCGTGGCATTCAAAGTCTTGCTCTTGCATCCATTTTGACATTGATACCAAACACAACGTATAGCGTAGCCATACATAATATATAGTTCAATTTGAGAGGGAGAGAGATTAATCTATCCCATCTATTCATAAGATTACCAGAAATTATTCAAGTAAAAACCCGAGGAGAAGTTTTCGAGAGACAACGAGTTGTTGACTCATCGTTTTCTGATGCCCTAGCAAGTTATTCAAAGTAGAAACGTATTTATGTATTTATAATTTTTCATATCACAATATTTAGCATGAGCGGGCCAGTTTGTGAATGATCAATACACTTCTTTATTTACATTAAAGTAAATTTGCTGACTTCACATCTTTGATATGGAGTAATCCATCGCATCCACGAGGAAGTCTGCAACCAAAAGGGTGCACAAGACGATAAGAACGGCAGCCAAGCTGGTAGTCTATGATAGCAATCGAATTAAACAAATCATATGATAGGAATAATAATTATCATCATTATTACATTATAATAAATTATTATTATTTACCAACAAACTGATTTTTGATTTGTCATTTTTTCAAGAAAAAATAAGAAAAATGTATATCAAGATATTTAATATCATAATATGAGTAACTTATATAATTATATTTAATGAATTTATTTATTAAATTCAATTTCAAATAGAAATTGACACACATGAGATTTATTGGATAAAATAAAAAATAAAAACATATTATGCAAGGTTGCACATATTAAAAATATCAAAAGAAATAAATATTTTTTTATTTCTAAAAATAAATTTAATATATATATAAAATATTTAAATTACAAATGAATGAGGCCAAGCTTAGCGCCTGACCCATGACAAATGAGTCTGCACGCGGGCCTGCAAAGTCAGGCCCAGTCGTGCTACTTTTTTTAAAACAAAACCCCAACTCAATAAAAAAAACAACGCGTTATCTGCCTTATTTTAAGATGCGTCTAGCATTCTCAGATTCCGGCCACTGTGGTGGTTGGAAAATTAAGTTGTCTGATTTTTTCCCTCTAAAAACTCATTTTCCACCAATTTTCCACTCAAAACACCTTAATAACCTTGTGAAACCAATCTTTAAGCTCCAAAAGCGCAAACAACTTGTCCAAAATCAAGAATCAACCTGGAAACCAATTTCTTCCTGATCTCATATCTGGATTTTTTAGGCACTTTCAAGGTATAAAAAAAACACCCAAGTCAAACTCCTCTCATCGTATGAAACCATTTGGAAAAAAATATAACCATTTCCTCTCTCTTCTTTGACCCACTAAAAACTAAAAAATAATAAAAATAAAGTTTAATATCAAAATAATTTTTTGCAAACTTCAAAGAACTGGTCACCTAATAACAAAAATAATATCGAGGGACATAAATGTACTTGACAAATAAATTTGCATACACCATCTATGTTATCTGTGTTTTGCACTTCAGTTACCTGGTTTTTAATCTAACTCTCACCCCTAAAAAAACATGAAATTAGGTTTTAATTTGGACTCAAAAGGACTAAATTGTGTTAAAAAAATTCAATGATCAAATTAAATTTTTTTAAAAATAGTATTACTGTAATTCACAGTAAAATATAAGAGTGCGAACAGTAAATTCGTGTACAGTAAAAACGCAAGAAAAGAAAAATTGCTTTAACAATTAACATCAGCAAAAAAATATTGTACCTGCATCTTCTTTAGTAAAGCATAGTGGAGGTGTAATTCTGAAAACATTTCCATAGAATCCGCCTTTCCCAATCAAGACTCCCAATTCTAAGAAGACAAAAAAGGCCTATTAACTACTAGAAGTTAGCTCAGAGGATAGCTGGACAATAGGATGAGACGAGTACATACCTTTCATCTGCTCCATCACATGCAGAGTCTCAGCCTTGGCTGGAGTTTTCTGCTGGCGGTCAGTTACAAGTTCAACACCGAGCATCAATCCTTTTCCCCTCACATCCCCAATAACTGCAGACAATCGTGGAAATAAGCAAACCATTGAGAACAATAAAACGAGTAAATACCACCAGGCGAGATTTTTTTTATAAAAAAAACTATATTGCTTAACTGCTGGTGTTGATAATAAACGTTAAAGAAAGTTCAATGTAGTTAAACATTAAGGTATTTAATCATGTGGCTATGTTACTTCACAATTGCACTTCAGAGTTCAGAGGTACAGTAGGGGTGCAATTTAACTTAATTAGGAAAAAACACACTCCTGGGACGTATTTTTTCACTTAAGTTCAGGCCGTGGTTAAATGATCATTATGGCGTTTGATACAAGCACAAAATAAAGTAAATTGAAATTTCTTATGTTTGGGAGAATGAACAAATATATAAGGTGAAAGAACCGAGTGATACAACTTACTTTCATATTTATCCTTGAGTTCAGTTAGTCTCTTTTTGAGATAGGACCCCACAACTAGTGCATTTTCCTGAAGATTTTCTTTCTCCATCACTTTTAAAACTGCCAGACCTGCAGCGGTACACAAAGGATTTCCTCCAAATGTGTTGAAGTAACTCCGACGAGTCAAGACTTCTGCAATTTCAGGGGTGGTCACCACAGCACCAAGAGGAATGCCATTCCCAATTCCCTGCACTTGTCAATGAGGAAATATAAGTTGACACTTAAAAAACCATCTTCTTAAGCATGGAAAATTAGGCATACCGAGGAATATACGAGGCAAATCTGTACGCATCTAGTGAGACTTGTCTAAAGTTTTGCCTTTATAATTGTAGTGACAAATAACATGCAAATCTGGCGTGAAAGAGGAGCATCTAAGACCAGGAATTGAAGATACGATAATCCAAACTCAATTGTCCAAGTAGGAGGCTTATATTTTTGTTACTGCAAGACAGAAGCTTCACAATGAAATGCCTGAACCAAATAGAGGAGAGGACTAACCTTTGCCATTGTCACAATGTCAGGAACAACACCCTGGGTCTCAAATCCCCAGAAATGATTCCCTGTGCGTCCAAACCCAGCCTGAACCTCATCAGAAATACAAAGGCCTCCTGCTTTCCTAACGCTTCCATAAGCAGCAGGCAAGTAACCTGGAGCCAATTCTATAATTCCTCCCACTCCCTACCACAGAAAATATTTATGATAAGCACACATATGGTGCCTCATAAACGATAATAAGTTGTTAATCAATAAAAATCAGAGTAGTTGATGATCACCTGGATAGCTTCAGATATAAATCCCGCAACATGGCCAGTAGTTCCAAAGTCGATAATATCTTGGACATCTTTTGCGTACTTTTCTCCATCTGAACCAAATACTCCTCTATATGGATCTGGATTCAAGGCATGATGGACTCCACTCTATTGCCAAAATGGAATTTTACAATTACAATTTGTGGTGACCAGATTTACTTTCGATCTCATGAGTGCATCATGAATAGTACTGACTTTTTTCAATATTATCTAAAAACAGCCATCCAAAACATTCAATTGAAGGAGCTGATAGGTTTCTACATGATCTGCTCATGGACATGTATCATTCTTGATTCGTTCACAAAGCAAATTGATGGTCCAGTCCTTTCTATACATGTGATGAAATTTTTCTCTATTTAAAGTTTTACATGCTAATGGTGAAGCATGGCAATCATTGATTTGGACAGTTGAACAAATTGTGGTTTAAGTTCATCCCAGTAATCACACAGTGAAAGCGAACATTGCAACATTGCAATTAAACACCATCTTTCCAATCTTCCCTGCTATACTTTTGATATCCTCAGCTGAATTAGGCGGAGTAGACTATGAAAAATCAACCTAGGCTAGTCCCAGATAGGACAATGGTCCCAAAATTCTAAAGAAAGTGGACTCATGGATGACATAAGTGGATTTTATTGATAACATTAAAAAAAAAAGATGACATTATATCACCCGACGAGACCATAAATTAAAGAAGAAGAAGAAGAAGAAGAAGAAGATAGTACCTGAATAACATTAAATTTCCAGACTGACTGTGCAGTAGCACCCATGGTGGCAGCTGCATTCCCATGGTACGCATTCCTCAACGATATTATATCTTGACATCCTGTATACAATCTTGCTATCATCATCGCCAATTCATTCGCTTCCGTCCCGGAATTCGTAAAAAACACCACCTATACATCGAAACCAGTTTTATCTGCTAAACTTATTTCGACAACAAAATAAATTCCCATTGAAACAGAAACAAAACCCCTTAATCATATATTATTTACTTTAAGATTTCCGGGCATTTTGGAAGCCAAGGCCTCGGCGA
Organism: Populus trichocarpa; assembly: GCF_000002775.5. Taxonomy (NCBI): domain Eukaryota; kingdom Viridiplantae; phylum Streptophyta; class Magnoliopsida; order Malpighiales; family Salicaceae; genus Populus; species Populus trichocarpa. The sequence goes on from NC_037290.2 coordinate 8,253,557, forward strand.
AATCAGCAATGGCATGATTGAGATAAAGAACAGTGGAGTGTTGTATACGGTTGATCTGTTTGACGATTGCATCAACCACATCAGGATGACAATGGCCGCAACACACCGTAGCAATACCTCCAAAACCATCAAGGTATCTACGGCCGTTCTCATCGAATAAATACTGCATCTTTCCATCAACCACGTTCAACTGCCAACAATTTAACAGAACATTCCATCAAAATCAACCAATCAATAAATTTCTTCATACCAAAAAAGAAAAAGGAAAAAAGAAACCCATGCGGGCCACCAGCCGAGCATATGATTCATGTTTCAACTGGCACAAGCTTGTTCCACCCAGACCCGTCAACAAAAAAGGAAAAAAGAAAATAAAAGAACGAGAGAGATGATAAGGTGAGTTGCAGTGCAGACTCACGGGTTTACTGAAGAAGTGAAATAAAGAAGGGCTGAGATACTCTTTGCGCTTAGCCAAGATTTCTTCGGCGGAAGGACCGGTGTAAGGAGGAGGAGAGTAATCGAATGGGGGTAGTTTGGGAACAGGGATTTCATTCTCAGGAAGAGGGGTTTGTTTTTGGGCATGTTGAGAGAAGCAGCGGGGGGAACGCAGAGAATTTGTTGACGACAATACCCTTTTGGTGATAAATCTCTTCATCTTTCTAAGCTGCTTCAAATTATCTTATGTTGGTTTGTAGTAATGAAACGAGCGAAAAAACCTTTCCTTGTCTATCTCTCTCTGCTTTCGTGCTGCTTTTCCTGATAGATTCCTGAAATGAAGGCCTTTTTTTTTTTGGGCTGGTGGTGGAGAGAAGAGAGAGAGAGTAATGGGGGATATAGAGGAAGTGAGAGAGGGGGAGATATATATAGGAGAAGGAGGGGAGAAATCATGTGACGTGTTGTGTTTTTTTTTTTTCCTTTGAGTAACATGTTTTAACATCAATCGTTTGCTGTATTCCAGTTTAATTGTGATTTTAAAAATTATAAAAATATTTTTTTAGTTTTAAATTATTTTTTTATATTTTTGTATTGTTTTTATATGTAGTATAAAAAATAAATTTAAAAAAATAAAAAATATTACTTTAATATATATATATATATATATATATATATATATATATATATATTTAAAAAATACTTTAAAAACCTAACTTGCAGAAGAGAACTAAACTTAAAATATCCCTAATCCTAAAACCCATAAAACAAGAAGTTTCGTGATATTGTAAGACTTATATCAACACTTAATTGATATTGTAAGACTGTACACAAGTTTCACGTGCAAGCCGTACCTTCCAACAATATGGGAGCATGCCAAGTATTGACCGGAGAAACACTGTCTTCGACCATGTGGTTGTCGGAAAGCCTTCTGAACGTCCGATAATAGAGAAAATTCGATATAAACCGAATTTATTTTCCAGTTGGAAAGAAAAGAAAATCAGAGAGAGAGGAAACAATTTTCCAATTCTCTACAGTAAAAATAATCTCTCCGTTTGTTGTTTTTCATCCAGCGGTTAGTGTGTGTATTATGATTTTAAATTCGAATGAAAGACGTGAAAAGGAAAATACTGATAAATATACAAGTTCATCTACAAATAATTTATTTAAGACTTGACAAAAAAGAAAATAATTCTTCTAAAATCAATAATTTCGAAGCTAATGCATGGCGCTATGGATATTAGAGAACATTACTGACGATATTTGTTCTAAATGTGTTTTTAATTACCCGTGTGTAGAGTCTATCTAATTAAGTTCATCAGGTGAAGAGGATATTTAATCACTCGCAGTATGAAATTAGTCGGCCGATATGTTATTATTTCAACAATATTTAGTCTTTTGATTACTCATTGTATTGAATTAAATTTGATCATTCATATATAAATCCATACTTTCATCCATATTTGCTGATATATATGAAAGGAGCCTAAGTACTCATTGTATCAACTCTTGTTTTTAGTTAGGTTTCTTTCGTCCTTCTGCATCTTTTTTCTTGCTGGGCTTTGCTTATTTAATTAGCAATAAAACTGGTTTCTCTTCGATGGTTTTTAAACCTTTAATTCTAGCAAAACTGGCCTATATAATGTTCATTCTGAACGATGAAAGTGCTGGCACAGTAAACAAGCATCACAATTGTTTAATTTGGTGTCCATTCATCCCCACAAAATACCATTTGATGTATAGAGACGTGATCATGACTCTAATCAACATTTTCTATTTTTAAGCACAAGTCTCAAACCAAAAACAACTTGACAACTACGTACGTACTTATCTTAATATCGGTTGCTTAACAGATTCAGAGAAGGCTTAAAGTAAATAGAGGGCGTTAGATAAAACTATAAACAAGGCATTTTAAAATATTAAAGAGATATATAATGGTTTAAAGGGCTAAACTTTGAAAGCGGTCTCCACTAAAAATTTTAATGGCTCGACTTGAATGATGGGAAACAGAAGTTTAAGAATGTCGTTATTCTCCATTGCCAATAAAGAGTAATTTATACAGATTTAGAGTTCAACCCCATGTATCTGGCAAGAAATCAGGGATATAATCAGAGCTAAATGTAGGGTTTGATGTATGTAACCATGATCCTGAACCAATACACTTCTAGCGATCATAATTCATACATATTGGGGGCATGATATATAGGGCTATTAAACTTTATCTACGCTGGTTAAATATTAGCCATATGTGGTCAGGAACTATAAACAATGAAATGTAATTTAAGTTTGTGGTCACCATGCAATATAGAAACAGTGTAATTTGATTATTACTACAATATTTTTTTGAGAATATAGTGATGAAATTATGATCTAAGAGCTATAGGACAAGGTGGCTTTCAACATCCCATGTTAAATCAGACGATGACGTCTCATCTATCTTGTATGTTTTGCCTTGTAGGATTTCCACATCCCTCTCGTTTATGTTAATTTGTCGCATTTGAAGTCCTAAGAAATTAGAGTTTCTTATTGGGAACCCAGTTTGAGTACACTCTTCCCATCAGCAGGGCAACGATTTGAACGAGAACGTGCAACATCTTCTTGAAAGCTACATATGCATAAATGGAGACACAGACTGATGTGAAATGGTAACAATACAGTCCACTATGGACGATATAATGTAAGCCACCTATGTCAAGAATATGCTGAAAAGAAAAATATTCCAATGACGTCTTTCTTGGTCGTAAGATAGCCAATTTCGACAGTAGTTTGAAGTTGGTGCAGAACTTTACTTTGAGGTGAAGTTGGTACGAGTTAATTTAGAAAAAAAAAGGGATGAATTATTACGTAAATAAGTATAATAAGAGGATTTTTAATTGGTTTTTAAGCTGTCTTTTGTGATAATCGCATATATAAACGATAAATTGTTAGTGGAAAATAGAAAATATAATTAAATAATTAATAATCATTGACGAGTTAGAAATAACAAACTATTGCTGTCTATTAATTTGAAGACAAGAAAGGAGGAGGGAGGGAAAAAAAAAAAGGCTTGAAGATTAAATTTTACCTTCTATTTGTTTTTGGTAAAATTAGATGCAGAACCACGCTATGTTGTGGGGTTGATTTTTTTATGTAAAAAATAATATTTAGGTGACGCAAATATATTTTAAAAAAGGAAGAAAAATTTGCGACTTGTGTTATAGATTCAACCGAGTCAAATAAGTTGGTTTTATTTTAGTAAATTGGTCTCCACTATAAATTTTGATGGAATGGTGAAATTGAAAAGAAAAATCAATTTACTAAAAATATAAAAAAATCAAAAGAATGAGGAACAAATTGAAAAAAAATAACATATCAAAAATTTGAATTGAAAGATGAAATTGAAAACAAATTATAATTTTATAAGGGGTAAGGAATAAAAATTAGATATAAAAAAGAATAAAGATCGAAGCTGAAATATCAATAAATAAGAGAAAAACTTTGAAATTTTGAATGACTAGTGAAATTTTCTAGAGGAGGAGAGAGAAATGAGGGGCAAAAAGAAAGCATTGCAAACCGCCTTACAACAAATTTCATGTGCCGTCTCATGAGGAAAAAGACATCATGATGATTTTAATGACATGATAAAAGAGAATTTTTGGTTGCTGGGAGATGCCGCACACGCCATCGAAATACTAGGGGTGCCTCTCACACACTAGCGTGTGAGTTGCACACACTTTTCAATTTTTTTATTTATTAAAATACCAAATTACCCCTGTCAAACTTTATTATAGCTAAAAAACCAAGTTGAAAATACGAAAAAGCTTTTGGATGCAAATTTTAAAAATCTTGCTTTTAAAGGTAATTCAATTATTTTATTGTGTTTTTAAAAAAAAGGTTAACTTGTCTCGATCAATATGAAAATAATTAATAGGCCATGTAAAAAGATCAAATTATTTTTAATAGACAGTTCAATAATTTTTATGGGTAGAGAAAAATCATTATTACATGGTTTTAATGAACAACAATTTCTTTCTAGATGAATAATGTTTTTCCAAGTGGTATTAGCTTTGGTTAATTCATCATAAAAAAAAAATCACCAATTTATAAGTAATACTGATTCATCTTTTCCAAATTTGACAAATATAAATTTTAACTTTTAACTCCCGTTAATCAGTACAAGACCAGAATGGATTGGTTGGCAATTGATGTGGTCGGAAACTGTCCACCTTACAAAATCCAATGCGATAATAATAGAACATCTTATCTTCCTAACTCAATGATGCCTTGCTTACGTGGATTGAATAATATTGTAGGCTTTCCATAGCTTATCTTGATTTGATTTGTGATACGTTAAACATTATCAATATATTCCTGGATGAGTGTGATGCCGTATTATCGGAAAACTTTCATTTTAAAATTTGACATAAACTAAAAGAGGGGAATAAATTTTTTATTTTTAAACATGGATTTCCATACTAAATTCTTGATTAAAATTTCAAACTCTTCGAATGATTAATCAACTTTGTTGTGATTTATACTTCTCATTTGCGTCTTGTTATATGTATAAGGTAAGAATGATCAATTGCATATAACTTTGGTTCTTCAAAGTAAGATTCTTGTTGGGTCAAGTTGTAAACTTTTCTTTAAATCTCAAATTAGCAATCTAAAGGACAATTTTGCATCAAGGAGGGAGAAAAGAAGAAAGAAAAAAAAAAGAAAAAGAAAAAATAAAAAACCCAGAGAGAGAGGAGGGGATCACAAAAAAAAAACCCTTCCCCTGCTAGGACACCATTATCTTTGCCACCAATACCTACCACAACAACTCCTTCCTTGTCTAGAACCAACACCAAGGTAAGCCTCAACCCTTTCCATTCTTTCCTTTTCTTTCTTGTTAGGTTTTGGAAAGTTACTATTCAAAATGCAAAATAATAAACATGTATCTATTCATGCAAGGTCACTATTCATTCATGCATTTTTATTTTATTTTATTTTCAATTGCTTCATGTTAATGATATTTTTATTACGTAAAACCATGCTTTCATCTTTATATATATATATATATATATATATATATATATATATATATATATATATATATATATATATATATATAGGTGCGTGTAAATATTTGTTTTCAAAAAACAAAAGAACAAAAACAATGTTGACAAGATTGTTAAGCTATAGTCCTGTTTTGTTTTTTTTTATGCTTGGCTTTTAACAGTTAGGTCGGCGTGTCTTCTAATTTTTAGAGACTGATGTAGATCTAGCACAACATTTTCAACCTCAAAATGAGTTCAAAAATGAATCAACAAATTTTCATCAATTTAACATCATGTTTTGATTAAACTTGGATTTTAACGGTTAGGTCAGTGTATCTCCTAGTTTTAAGGACTTATGTAGGCCTAGCACAATGTTTTAAACCAACAACTAGGTCAATAATAAGTTAACGAGTCTCCTCAAAGTAGAGACAAATATGAGTCGAACGTAGTATTCTGTTCAACTCTTATTTTTATAGAAAATAATAATAATATTAAAAACAATTCAAGAAATATAAATAAAAAAATCTAACTAAAAAATTGTTAGGTTTTAGAAAGTTACTATTCAAAATGCAAAGTAACGAACATATAACTATTCATGCATAGTCACTATTCATTCATGCATTTTTATTTTATTTTTAATTGCTTCATGTTAATGTTATTTTTATTTCATAAAACTATGCTTTCATCTTTATATATATAAAGATGAAAGCATATATATATAGGTGCTTGTAAATATTTATTTTAAAAAACAAAGAACAAAAACTATGTTGACAAGACTCTTAAGTTATAGTTGTGTTTTTTTTTAATAAGCTTGGGTTTTAACAGTTAGGTCGATGTGTCTCCTAGTTTTTAGAGATCGATGTAGATCTAATATGACATTTTCAATCTCATAATAGGTTAAAAAATGAATCAACAAATTTTCTTCAATTTAGCATCACATTTTGATTAAACTTGGATTTTAACGATTAGGCTGGTGTGTCTTATAGTGTTAAGGACTGATATAGGCCTAACATGATGTTTTAAACTGAAAACTAGGTCAATAATAAGTCAATAAGTCTCCTCAAAGTAGAGACAAATGTGGGTTGAACATAGTATTCTGTTCAACTCTTATTTTTATAGATATAATAATAATAATAATTGTCGCACCCGACATCGCGGCGGCCCACAAAATAATTCGTGATTATGGAAAAAGAACAGATATCTGGCATCTTGTTCTTTTAGGGAAATTGTCTTGTTTAAGGAGTCGCCACCTAGTATTATGGTCACTAGGAACCCTAACTGGTCAACATAGATTCTATGGTATGGGATTGGTTACGTAAAAGGGAAGATATTATCACCCCTTAAACGTTCTGCCTAAGGCAGACTGCATTGCTGATTTTTTTGTCTTAAATTGCTAAACGTTTATTCGCTTATGCTATGATGATTTGTTTATAATATTCCTGACTCTGGCGCCAGTGAATATTCGAGCTCGAATAATTCCAACTCTGGCGTTGGTAAAAATTCGTAGCTACGAAAAATTAGATCAACATTTTTTATTCCCTACTCTAGCGCCAGTGAATAAATAAATAAAAATAAATTGATTTTTACGCATGCATATATTTTTTTATTTTTCTAGCTAAATAAAATAAAATACACCGAATAAAAATAATATAAATTTAAACCGGTATTTTTATTCCTGACTCTGGCGTCAGTGAATAAACCAATAAATTTATATTATTTTTATTCATGCATACACATTTTTTTTATTTTTTCTATCTTTTTTACTTTTCTGTTTTTTTTGGGCCTAGCCGGGTCACAGGCTTGACCCGGCTGGCCATTGTTTTTTTTTTTTCACCAGCAGGCGTGCGTGAACAATTCACGCACGCCCGCTATAGGAGCATGTAATTAAAATGCCAGAAGAAGGGAAAGCGCAACTTACCTGGTGCTGGAAGTGGCGATCCGGATTTTTCAGTCTTTCTTGGTCGTCTATCCTTGCCTCAAGATCCCTGCGTTCGTTCGTTCCCCTTCTGTCGGTGTTCCCTTCTGTCAGCTGCTCGTTCCTCTCCTTTTTTTTTTAGCCTTTTCCTCTGGTTTTGGAAGCTGGTGTTGGAGAAGAGGCGGTCAGTGGGTTTCTTGTTTCACTGTCCTCCTCTCTACGTCCCTTTTCCTTGTTTTGCTGTGTTATTCCTTGTTTCTCTGGTTTTTTTTTTTTTGTCCCCTCTCTGTTTTCGTTTGTGCTCTCTGTTTACTTCTTTCGTGTTCTCCCCCTCAGTTTTTTTCGTTCTCAGTCGCTCTCTATCTCTCCTGCCGGTTCCCCCTGGCTTTTTCGTGCTCCTCGGTTCTACTCTTGTTTTTCTTTCCCTCGTTTCTGCCCTTTTTCCCTAGTTTTTCTTCCCCCTGTTCGTGGCTTTTTCTTTAGCCTCCTCTGTTTCTTTGAGAAGAAACAGAGGAATGCAAGTCTGCTCTTCTTCTTCCTTTTCCCCCCCTCGGTTCTGTCTCTCTCTCTCGGTGTGTTTCTGTTTTCGTTGTTTTAAGGCCGGTATTGGTAAGGGAAGGGTTCACTTCTGGTATGGGGTTCTAAAACAACACTTAAAAATTCGGCTGGTATCTTTAGGTTTCTCTCTTTTGGTTTCGTTCGTCCCCTCTCTCTCCAACCAACCTCTGCTCTCGGTGCTGCTCGGTTTATATAGGGCTCGACGGGTGGTAACGGGAGGTAGGCTAACGGTCGGCCACCATTAAGGCGCCCATAACTGAAGCCAACGGACGACGATTACTGCTGCAACGTTCTTCCCTCCATTACTGCAGAAACGGTCACTGGCTTAAAGGAGAAGAAGATGAACAGCATCCTCAAAACGACGCCGTTTGGAGATAAACAGGCCATTTTCACTTTGACCCATGAAGTTTTGAAAATTTTATAATTAAACCCCTGGTTTAAACAGTAATTTTCCCTGCATTTCGGCGCCTTTTACAAGTTAGTCCTTGTACTTTAATCTGCCGCAATCGTATCCCCAATTAACCCCAAACTTTGCTATTTCTTCAATTAAGTCCCTGATTTCATTAATTTAATTAAATCCAAAGTCCAATTAAGTCTAAAACTTATCAATTCTCCAATTAAGCCCCTGATTGGATTAATTAAATTAATTCCAAGCTTAATTAAGTCTCAAAACTTATCAATTCTCCAATTAAACCCTTGATTGGATGAATTAAATTAATTTCAAGTTTAATTAAGTCTAAAAATTTATCAATTCTCCAATTAAACCCTTGATTGGATTAATTAAATTAATTCCAAGCTCAATTAAGTCTCAAAACTTATCAATTCTCCAATTAAACCCTTGATTGGATTAATTAAATTAATTCCAAGCTTAATTAGATTAATTTCAAAGTTTAATTAAACCCCAAAACTTCTAATCATGTTGCCCTTAACCCAAATTTTAATTCATTCTTCATTTATCTCATTTCACTTGTTTTTTTATAATTATTTTTTTTTATCATCATCATCATTTTTTTTTATCCTTTTCAGTAAATAAAATAATAATAATAATTAAAATAAAATGGTCAAAAATTGGGTTATGACAATAATAATAATAATAATAATAATACAATTCAATAAATAAAAAAAATAAAAAAACAAATTAACTAAAAAATAACGTCGAGATACGAGACTCCTGATTTAAAGCACGACACTAACTAGACAAACACCTATCAACAATATATAACATGCAAATAAACTCAAAAAATAATTTGGATAGTTAATAAAATGCGTAAAATGAACTTAGGCGAAAAACATAGCTTAGGTTACTTTTCCTTAGAAAGGATTGAATAAAGGTTATTTTTATCATTCGTTAAGCATAACCAACCCCTTGCCTATATCTATAAAACCAATACATATTTTAGAATTCTTAGTCTCCTTAAAGAATTAGGTTGTAACTCCATTCTCCATATTCCTTTTCATTTTGAAGGTCCTATTTACTTTGGATGTAACAAACATCTACAATACCTAAGTTTTCATGTCAAACTTATAGTTAACATTTTTTTAGTAGATTTAATTATGTAATCATTTCTATTTAAAATTAGAATGTTTTCAATAAAAAGATACAATAATATAACTTTTATCTATGTTTTTCATAAAAATACATTTATCAACTTCATTAATTTTAAACTTATTTGACAATATAATCGTGTCAAAATTTTCATAACATTATTTAGGTACTTATTTCAAACCATATAATGACCTAACAAGTTTAAAGACTTTCTTTTCTTATCCATTTACAACAAACTACTCTGGTTGTTCCACATAAACCTATACATCTAGGTCCCCATTCAAGAAAGTTGTTTTTACATTCATTTGATGTATTTCAAGCTTATTAATAATTAAAATGACTATTAATGTTCATATAAAAGTTATTCTTTACATAAATGGACATATATCAAAATAGTCCATACCTTCATGTTGATTGAATCTTTTAACAAGTCTTGTTTTATGTTTGTCAATATTTCCATCAACTTTCATTTGTTTTTTGAAAATTCAAATGTAAATTTTTGAGGTTATTACAAGCATCATAGGAATCTTGGGCATTTAGATCATTGTTGTGGAGGGTGTCACGGTCGCGGTCTTTTGCTAGGCAACTGCAGGCAATTGTGAATAATTTGGTTGTGCCGCGAGGGAATGAAGTTGTGGGCACTAATGGAATTGCGGTGGCTGTTTATACAATGAATAGGATCTTGCTTCTTGTAATGTGGGCACTTGTGGTTGCGATTCCATGCCAGGAAAGAGGGTTGCAAGTGCTTTTTTTTTTTTTTTTTTTTATTCCTAGGCATTTTCCATGGGCACTGTTGGTGGTGTTGTTGCTCGAGAGGATTTTGGAGTTGTCATGGGAAAGGGTCGGGAGAAATGCTTGTAGGTTATTGAGAGAACTTCATCAGATGGATAAGTGTGCGAGGGTTATGAGCGAATTGACGGATTGGGTTCAGTTTCCGTTTCTCAGAGGAAAAGGAAGGTGTTCATAGGATTGTTAGCCGGACTGAAGGGCTTGATTCTCTGGAAGGCCTAATCATGAGTGATGGGCCATTTTTTATTTGGGAAATGAAAATATATAAAAAATAGGAATGATTATTTTCAATTTAATTTAATTTTTACCTATAAAAATAACCAAATTGATTAAAAAAAAAAACTGAACTGAAACCAGTTCAAACCGACTGATTTCAATTCGGTTATTTTATAACAAAAACAAAACTCAACCGACTGGTTATAATCTTAGGCATGGTTCGAAAATCAATAAAAGCTTTTCAGTCAATGGATGGTGCTATTGTGAAGCAGTCTAACCAATCATCGGAATATGTTGAAACTATTTAACTGTAGGTTTATGTTTCCCTTAGAAAGTTATTTTGGGTTTTATCTAACGAAGATTTCTGGTGTTACAAGTTAATAATATCTTCAGGCACACTCAGGTTTTATTGAATTTTTTTTTGCAGATGTAATCTGGAAAGTGTCTGAGTTCAAGAAGGATCATCATGCTTACATTTCATCTGTATTTTTTTTTATATATATTGTACATAAAGTATTTGATATGAAATATATAGTTGTAATGTTAGTTTGATGTAAAAATAGCAATAATAATATTGTAATGACTCTTTGACCATTAAAATAAATATAATGATAAATCTGTAAATAATAATGAGCAAGGTTGATGATGTAAATTGTTATTTATCATGTAAATATCGTAGTATAATTTATTTATTTTTAACTATAATGAAAAAGTATAAACACAATAAGTCTATATATGAGGTTTTTAATAATTATACTAGCCATTTTAATTTAATTTAATTTAATACTCTATTATAAATCGTAGCCTTTTGTTTTGGGCCTGGGTATAGATTCTATTGCAAGGATCCCAGTCTGACTGCCTGTTATGGACTTTCCGATTGTATTTCAAGATCACAATCCCTTCAGTAATTGAGAAACTTTGGGCATAAGACTACCAAATAACTCACAAACTTTGCGGCGTGAATCACTTTGTACATTTTTTAAAAACCTTTTTCCGAGGGAAAAATAGATAAATTTTCAATAAATTCTATGATATAGACTAACATGTTATTTTTTTTATTTTTATTTTTTACTAAAAATGCTTTATTGAATTTCCTATAATATCCTAATTAACAATATATTTGAAACTTTGCTATTTATTTTTGGCTAAAAAAAAAGTTGGATAGACTAAATCATTTTTAAACAATATTTTTATGCTATTTGAAGGTTTAGAACTCTAGAACAAACTATTGGAAGGTACCCACCAATCATCATGAATTGTTAAGGAAAAAAATGAATAGAGGCTGAATGACCCATCGTTTGAGTTAAAACCCTAGAAATTAGGGTTTTTAATTTGACATTTGATAAAGTTTCAATTTAGTCATTCTTCTAATTGTGGCATATGCACTAGTAATTAACACAAAAAACTTTTTAATTGTATAAAATTTAACCCCCACCAAACTTAAATATCAGCCCTTAATTAAGTTGGTTGTCTTTTTTATTTTGATTATTGGTTATAGATTTATGCATTTTGATCTTCAATTGACTAACAAATTTTTAATTTTTTTAATTTGACCCCTGATTTGGTCAATTTTAACCTCTATATTTACGCTTCTTTTTCCAATTTGATTCTTGGTTTTAAATTTCTTTAATTAAATCCCTATTTTTCTATCAATCTTCAATATTTATGCAATTCAACCTAAAACTTTAATTTCTTTCAGTTAAAGTCTAAATTGATTTTTAAAAATCAATTTTTCTTGCAATTAAGCTGTAAATAAATTCAAATACACCTTGAAATATTCTAATTGAGACCTTAAACGTTTTATTTTGAATTTTAAATTTTCCTCCTCAAATTGAATTTTCTTTTGTAATAAGACTTTCATCAGTAAAAAATACACTGTAAATTATTTTTTAATCTTGTATATTTGATATTCCTTGGTCAGCCTAGATAATTTCCTAGGCGTTCTAGTATACTCTTCTCACTAATATATCTTTTTTTTCTGATATTTTTTTGATTTGTTTTATATTTTCTTTTTCCTCTATTTTTAGTTTCATCTTAAAAATGAGTAACAACAATGCCGACAATATTTCCTTGGTGTTTCTCAATAATATGGTAGTGTAAGTAAAATTCCTTTACAATAATGTTAAGTTCATAGTGGTTGAAGGCTGAATCATGAAGCCGAATCGTCTCTGGGATTAGTTGTGTTGAATTTTTAACTGCTTAATATAACTAATTTCTATCTCCTCTAGGAAAAAAAAAAAAAAAACTTTCACATTATTATAGAATCTCAATCTAGAATACTGAATACGAATGACAAACTGTTGATCCAAGCAGAATGATTTGCCAAAGATGTTCCTTAATTGATTGAAACCTATCAGACGAATTCTATGCATTTTAAGTTCAAATATATGTATAGATCATTGGAGGTAAAACTTGCTTAAATACCGAGAATTAATAGCCAAAAGCCCATTACTGCCCATATTTACTAACTACTAATTTGGAATTTGGAATTCATTTTACAAATCCCGATTTCGCAGTAGCGCAATGAAAGACAGGGGAGCAAAAGATTTGTGTCATTCTCGCTCACTAGCCAGCTACCTCCCTCCATTCCAGTTATGGATTGCTTGTAGCACTGCTTGTTTCACGACTTGAGCATCATGACCTTGGTTCTGTAAAATGAAAAATATTTGATGCAAAAAATTTAGTAAAGTAATTTTTCTATCAAATATAGATGGATGAATTGTTTTTTATTTATTTATTTTTGGTAAGCAGAGATTCATTGATAAAACTCTTGAAAAGGATAAAAAAATTAGGGAAGCCCACGATAACCCCTCTAAATACTTCTCTACTCTGGCTAAAAGATAATAGATTGCAACCATTCCAAGCCACTGCTACAAACCAAAAATAGACATAGAAGCATGGATTGTGCCCACAATCCTAATTAGCATCGTTTGTTTCTCATGAAATTGCTCAATGGATAACTATTGTATTCCAATGCTGTCCACCCATTATTGTGTACTGTAGAAAGTCCAAAACATGTGGTTCAAACGTTGTTTCTAAGTTGCACAAGTGAGATCAATTTTGTTTGGTTGCTGTTTATTAATTTTGAGAATGATGCTTGAGACATAAAGTATATAATATCAGCGCATTTAACAAGTAAATGTAAATATTATACTTACAAAACAAGCAATTGTTTAGTTGATAAAATTAGAGCACTGATAAAGAATGCAATTTCTTACTTGGTCTCCACCAATTGCTTCCAGTAGGAAGTTGTCTTCGCAAGAAACCCTAGCATCAAGCACATCAAGGCCTAGTTCATCAAAGGCTTCAAGTATGGAGACAAGTAAACCAGGGCAATTCTTTCCTGAAAATACATTAATAAGGAAACCCTTTTCTAGTGTTTCCACCGTAACCTGCTGAAGTATATATGAAAAGAAATATTAAGTAGAAAAGAAATTGAAGACTTCCACAAAGTGTATAAGAATTGAAAATATAAGAAATTTAAGAACAAAAAAAGGGGGAATTGTAGTGAATATACTCGCACCGCAGATAATGAATTTTGAGGGGTTGAAGATGTTCCAATCTCATGGTTTAGTCTATCCACCTTTTTCTTCAACTCTCCTATATATTTTGATGCATCTACTATGATTGAGGTTTTGTTCATCTATATATCAAAATCACCAATTAATTGTAACAAAGTGTAAAAAAAAAACCCAAAGATTGCACGATTGTAAGATTACTAATTTATGGTTCACGAAGAAGATCGGAACTATATATATATATATATAATTTAAAAAAAGGAGAGGAAGAGGAAGAGGAAGAGGAAGAGGAAGAGGAAATTAAGAACTGAAACTAATTAAAGCTTGAAGGGGGTACAGGCGTTTACAGCATTAGAATTGGTAGCGGCACGTAGCTTCTCGTAAAGAGCTGCCTTCTTTTTCTTCTTGGAAGACATTCTTCTTTTCCGCCTACCTCTCCCTTGCTTATTTTTTCACTGCAAGCTTTTGAGGATTTTATAACCAGAAGATGACCTCTCCAACTCTATCATTGCTTGTTCGTTTCCTGCATGGATTCTTCCGTTTCCTCAAATGAAATCATAATTCTGTAGTAAATTTACAATTTTAACCATCTTTTTTCTTGTTTTATATATATAAAAAAATAGTTTCAAATATTAATCTCAATTATACACCTACCTTTATTTGTCTTTGTGTGTGTGTGTGTGTGTGTGATTGAATCTGGGATCTCTTTAAAAAAACATATGAAAATGGTATTTATTTTCAAATTCAAAATCATATAGTTACCGAGAATATTATAGTATCACCATTATCCAATTTATATATCTTGGAACTAGAGTACGTTTTTATTAGTTTTGAATTATTCAACGGAAAAAAAACCTCCTTAATTTTCACATAATTCCCTCAATTCCAGGGTGGTGAATCATATTTAATCTCATATCAGTTTCAAGCTATTAGGGATATGTTATGCACCCTCTCAAATTCTTCGATTAAGAATTGCAGAGACTCGTAGTTTAAGAATGGTAATATTCAAACCCCTTTTTTTAAAAATAAGATCTAAACTCTAGGAATTAAATTGTTAAATAAAACTTCACACATTACTATTTTATACTAAACTTCTCCTATGAGACTCGTAATTAAATTTTTTTTTTTTGGATTCGAGGAAACCCCACACCCTGAAAAGCGTACTTTGTGGGTCCAGGTGAGTGAGTAAAACCCCGGCTGTCCCAGACTCTTATAAGAGGTGCATGTCCTGACTCGAACTCGAGACTTGCTGTGCAGATCTCAAACCCTTTACCATTACGCTACATCGCTTGGAGACCTCGTAATTTAAATTGTGAACAGTATATAAATATATCTATTTGCATGAAACTACACGTGACCTGGATCATGTGATATTATATATAGAGTTGAGGATCACCACTTATAAATAATGTGGTGATTTACCATCATCATTTTGCAGATTGATAGTCCATATCAGCAAAAAGAAGCTCCTGTACATATCAAATTAGATTGAGAAATAATGAATAATGAAAGAAGAAGAAACAGAATGTAGCTTGGGTGTGTATGGGTATATTTTGGAATTACCTGGGAGAGGGACAAATGGATGACGGCGAGAGGGGGAGAGAGAATGTGAGAGATGTAAATAAAACTTCCCCCGTGAGAAGGGTTTGGAGGGATTGACAGCTAAACATCCTTTGACGCTTCCTTCACTGCTTTCAATGTCTCTCTCCCCTCTTACTCCATGATCCGATCACGAGTAGATTCCTTTCCAGCTCTCTACGCGTAAAATCATCTTTTCTCTTCTTGCAGCAAATGCCTAGTTCCCTTCTGATCCACGTGACCATGCCTACCTACTAGCTAGCACTGTTCTTCCCATAAAAATGGGTGCCCTAGTGCCTGCATGGCTGCATCACTATCATGTGAGAACCTGTTAATTAGCTAGATTAACCAAATTAATGATCAAATACTTCTTCCTTAGGAAAAAAAAAAAAACAACCCTAGTGCCCGTGGCAGCTTTTGAAACGAGTACAGACATGCATCTTTTAGTTAAATCATTTTTATGCACCGCATGTTTATAAGATTAGATTTAATTATTTGATCTCATTTTGAAATTTAAAAAAGTTTAAATATGGATAAGATAAGTGTGGCTCCATTTTTCAAGAATATTTTTCATATCCTCGTGAGTCTATGTACGAAAGATCTCAGCTGCTAAAATACTTACTTGACATGGATTTAAAAAATGACATCAAATATTTTTATTACTACCAGAAGTAAAAATAAAATAAAGGAGGGTCAAGGATTATTATTGGATTATTTGATGATCCTCCTAAATGAATATGTACTAAATTAAAAAAACAAACTATTCTATAAATTGTTCATTGTATTGAGTATGGTCCTGTTTATTTTTGCGTTTCTAAAGTGCTTTTGAAAAAAATTAATATTTTTTTTCTTTGCTTCATATTAATATTTTTTTTGTGTTTTCAAGTTATTTTGATACGCTAATGTCAAAAATAATTTTAAAAAAAACAAAAAAAATATTATTTTAATGTTTTTCCAAGTAAAAAACACTTTAAAAAAGAACTGCAACCACACTTTCTAACACCCCTATCTTATATCCTAGGTCTAAGTGTGTTTGGTATTGTGGTAGCTGTTGTGGTTGTGGTTTGAAAAAAGTTGTTTTATAAAAAGTACTTTTAGTTGAGGTTGGTTTGAAAAAATAGGTGTTTAGTTAAAACTGTGGTTGAAATTGAGGTTGAAGAAAAAGTAGTTTAATGTGTTTGGTTAAAAAAAATGCTTTTCAAATTGAGGTTATAAAATAATTAAAAATATATATATTAATATTAATGATTTTTAATTTAAATATTATAGATTTAACTACTGTTATTACATCATGAAATAAATAATATTGATATCAAATATTTTTTATTATTCCATTAAACTATATGCAATGTCATCACATACGAAATCTATCCAACAATGACTATATTTTTCATGGTTTCTTAAGCGCGCAACAACAAAAACTGAATTTTTTGTTACGTCATCAAGTGATCTCCTTCTAATTTTTTGAATAGAACACAATAAACATAAAAATAAAAACTGAATTTTTTTTAACTGGGCCGGACCCGGCAAGAACATAATTGGAATTGCAATCAAATTTCACAAATGCTACGTCATCATGCGATATCCTTCTAATTTATGTAGTGTTATTACATAATATTAAATACTAGTTTTTCGAGTAAAACATAATTTTTTTTAAAAAAATCAACAATTTCATTACGTACAAAATTCATTCGGCAATAACTATAGTTTCCATGATTTATCCTGTGTGCAATAAAATTAGGTAAAATATTATCATGAATAAAATTGAGATTACAGTACGAGTAAATTTAATTCATCTTAAACTAATTTTTTTTTTAAAAAATATTGTTCACGTTCATGTTCACGTGAACAATGCGAGTACAATTAATTAACTGCACTAGTTTTTTGGAAAAAAAAACTTTGAGTGCTGGTTTTTTTTTTTTTTAAAAAAAAACTGTTCACTTAGTGAACAGTGCGCAGTGGAGCCATGCTCCACTGTTGAAGTTCCTTTCCCACCATGAGAAGCAGCATGTTGCTTCTCAAAACCTGCGGTCTAATCTCTAATTTTAGTGGGTCCTACCAGCAAAACGCATTTGATTTTCCTTAACCAAACGCTGTCATGTGTGGCTGCGGGTGAACCTCACCCGCAGCCACACTCCCAAACGGCCACTAAGGCCATAGATGAAGTTGTATGGAGCTTTTATGGCCATTTAATAACCCAGTATGTATTATGGTCATGTTATATATTTTATGGTAGTCATTGTGTGTGAGAGTTAGATATACCTGAAATTTTGGTTAATAGTTTTATAAATTCATTATGTTCCTTTATAAATTTTTTTTTTCACATAATCGAAATACATAAAATATTATGTCTATGTATGATTAATTGCGGATAATTCTTTTCACCCGAGTGATTCTAACACATTGCTACTCTTAAAATGTTGGCAAGGGTGAAAATGAAATAGATCACCAACCCTGAGCAACAACTACTATTTGTACAGATCTCTAGTTACATGACAAGAGTGTTCTCTTATGCATACATGACATGTACGTAAATATAATGCGTGCACGCGCGCACGCGCGCGCGCGCACACACGTATATGTCCTAACAAAGCACTAATGTTGTCCCTATTCCACACAAACAAATCACTATGTACCCACCAATTCACATGAGTGACCATTAATCATTACAACAAAACAATAAACCAAACACATACACAACATGTTCCACCCTTGTCTCTTGCCCTGGTTCTAATTTTGCACTTCATAGCCTTTTAGGTCGCTAGCTAGGATCGATAGTCTTATTAACTATAATTTTCTTCATTTCCATTTGTTTTGAAACAATATATAATCTTGATAACTTGCTATAATTTTGTTCTTCAATCTCTACCATGTTTTGTTTATACTTTTTATAATGTTTTGGTAGTCTATCAAATGGTTGATTGATAAGTATGGTTTGTCATATTCTTGTTGGTTATGTTTGTAAGTAATTTCGTAAATGTTATTAATATCATTGTGATCCTTGCTTCATTTCCAATCCATATATACCAATTAGAAAGGCTTACTTAAGTTTCATTACAGTGAATGTTTAGGGTCATAGAGAGACTATCTTCCTGTTATTTTGTCAAATTGAAATCATCAACACAGTAAAACTCCACAACAAAGACTTTCCATACAAGAGATTAATTGGTGTTCATCTTGTAAACATGCTAGATGGTTCCACTGCTACATGAGTCTGTGACATCCTGAATTAAGAGATAACTATTGGTTCAAGACTAATCAGCAAAATATGCTCTTCTTCCTTGACCAAATATGTAATGAACAAGTACTAAAAGATTGTTGTCATTGTAAGCTTTGATTAATTTATCATCAATTCATCCTTTTCCATTAAAACTTCCATAAATCCCTCCATTAGTTAGGTCAAGCACCAGAAGATTCAATAATTTAATAGTTGGACAATACCGGTAGTGGAATTCTAAGTGATTAATATCATTCATTTGAGGGTGACTTGGCTCTTAAGACCTGCCTGATCTTATAAACAAATTATTATGTGAGAAAATTATATGAACTGCTTGAAAAAATTAATAGAGCCTATGGCGTAAATATCCATGCACTACATATTCTAACAGTAAAATTAATAGAGCCTATGGCGTAAATATCCATGCACTACATATTCTAACAGTTATAAAAATAATAATCACAATCCAAATATTTAAGCGGATGGATAAAGCTCTACAATGATTTTATATATCTTTAATATACCCTAAAAGTTATTTAAGTGTTTTTTAGAATTTATTTGAATTGATACTCCTATTAATTAAGTGTCTTTTCATAAGGTGGTGAGTTGTCTTCAATTCATTCTTTTTTTTTAATACCTTTTTAACTATTTATTAATTGAAAATAAAATTAGATATAGTTTGGTTTTTTTTTATATAAAAAAAACTACGAGAGTTTTAATAGAATAATCATCATGTATAATGAAAGGATTAAGTTATGATTTATTGAAGGAAAACAATTACGTACCTAATAACTAACCAAGTGAAGTGTGCAAGAGATGATTCCTTTTGCGATGTGATATTATCTTTCACATATTTATATAATATTTGTTTTTAATTTACAGCTGACCATATATTCCAAAGAATTCATGTTTTTTTGCATCTTACTATTACATGCTAAAGACCTTGATTTGACTGACTACCCTTGTTGTGACATCCAATATAGAAATTACATTTTTGTTCTTCTTCTTGATGGATTACAGTATAACGATCATCAAGAACATTAATTAATTTCCTTTTCTTTTTCTTTTTTTTAAGGGAGAGAGAGGGAATCAAATATTTGATGTTGATTATAAATTATAAAATTATATGGAACTTTAGTTTGGTAAACCATTTCCCTAGTGATTTTGTTTAATTACTGTCAGATATTAGAGAATATATAAGAAAGAATGATTAAAATGTCTAATCACACAACATCTATGTTGCTTCAAATAATGTTTATTTTGGAAAAATATCTCATGACAAAACCTATTATTCTAGAGAAACTTTTCTTGTAAATGAGATTCCAATGCCTCTTGAAAACATGAAAACAGAGCAATAAATTGGTAGTTGGGCAATCATATCCAAGCCTTGAGAAGATAAGTCTGCAGTCTAATTCAACAAGGATTTTCATTGGATTGGGTGAAACGTTTATCCCATTCTAAGGTTGGTGTCACCTGTATAACCATTAATCTAGGCATTGCATAGTATTATGGAAAATGTCTTCTATGAGAATTATCTTGTATATATATATATGCTTTATATAGTTTATGTGTAGTGCATTTCACTATTATTATTATACATAATCCTAAATATATAAATACAAAGGATGATTGCTATTATTGTTATCATCTATTATTATTCATACAAACTTATCTCTCAATTATCTTAATTTGGTATCAGAGCCTCCCATTTGTTCTTTCTCAAAATGAATTTTACAAATAATTAAACCATGGACTTCAATATCACTGCACCAATTCCTCCCTCCTTTTCCATTGCATCGACAACAATCTCTCTTTTATTTTTTGGTGCCTCCCCTGCTGTTGTCGCTGGCCATGTTTTTGGTGTTGTGTCTTTGCCTTTCATGGTTGTTGCTTTAGTTTCTCATGGGACTACTATCATTCCTCTTTCAAATACTCAACAGGTAATCTCTTTAAAGCTGTCAAACACCATTTTTCTTTATTGTAGGATGCAAATAAAGTTTATTTACTATGCCAAGGAATGCATTCCTTTGTTGATGGTTCATTCCCATACCCCCTTCTCATATTTCCTCTGTTGATATATGTTTACCCATTATCAATCATTCTTTTCTGTCATAGAAGTAACAAGACCACTTAATCATAAGGGATATTTTATCCTCTTATTCTATTAAAGTCATACCTCCTAGAGCCTCTAGAAACACTTGAGACAACCCTTTCTTCTCTATCTAACTCACAGATTATATAACTCAATGGTGTATTCAAAGACCTATGGTAGAATGATGACAATGTTAGTGTTTACTTGTAGAATACCTAGGCTTTATTTGATGAGCTCATTGCTGTTAACAGACCACTCTTCATGAAAGATTTTAGTTTGTATATGTTTTGACGATTGAAAAAAGACTTTAAGGACCTTGTGACCAGCCTCTTTACTAAAGCAGAACCTATATCATACATTGACCTTTACAACAATCTTCTCATGCATAAGTTTCTTTATAAAGGTTATTTTCAACCTGTTATGATAGCCCCATTGCTATTGACGCTAACACAACCTCCTTTAGCCTTTTTTTATTTGCAGTGTCAGTTAGGTTCTCATGGTAGAGGCTATTTTCAAAATGACTATTGACGCTAATATAACCTCATTTAGCCTTTTTTTTGCAGTGTCAGTTAGGTTCTCATGGTAGAGGCTATTTTCTAAATGATGGCTGTAGAGGCTAATTTCATGAAGGTTAGAGAACCAATAATCATAACAATTATAATCATAATAATAATGGCTATGGTTCATGTCAGAATTTTGGAAGTAATAGCTATGGTTTAAACTAAAATTTTAGGCAGCAAGGTAATCATTTTGGTGGTTCAAATCATTGGTCTAATAACCAGTCAATAAAATGTTATTTATGATATAATTTTAGGCATTTAACACAACAATTTTTATAATTAACAACTCATAATTTGCAAGTTAATGCTAATTTGGCATTTAATATTGCTATTGTGGCCACTCATATTACTTGGTTTCCTAATACAAGTACAAATAATCATATGACACCTGACCTTATGAGTATGACGGGCTCAAAACCTTATCTTGATAATGATCAACTGTATGTTGGAGATGGTAAGGGTCTTGTTATCTCACATATTGCTCATTCTAAAACTTAAGCTCCAAAATACACTTTTACCTTATCCAATAAATTATATGTTCCTCACATAAAAAAACCTCTATTATCTGTTCAAAAGTTTTGTCTTGAAAATAATTTATTTTTTGAGTTTCATCCTTTTGTGTTTTATATTAAGAAACTAATAACAAATTAGGTGCTTATTTTTTATGGACGTAAAAATGGTCTTTATGTTATATATGAGTCCTCTGCAATATCTTTTCCTTAAGCTTTTTTATCTCCATGTCTTTATACTTTTATTGATATTTGGCATCATCAGCTTAGGCATCCTAGTTCGTGAAGTTTAGGTTTTTTAGTGACAAATAAAAGGTTTCTATACATTAAAATAATTTAATTTTAATTATTTAACATGCCCTTTAGGAAAATCATCATATCTATCATTAGGACCAAGAAGTCATAAAACTTTTGCTCTTCTTAAATTGATATTTAGTGATGTTTGGGGATCTTTTCCTATGTTATCATATGATGGATTTTGTTATTTTTATGGATGCTTATATGAATTATATTTGGATTGTTTCTTGGGTTGGCAAATCCGATGTTTTCAATAGTTTTCACTTATTTCAAGCTCAAGTTGAGCGACAGTTCTCTTTAAAAATTCAATATGTTCAAATAGACTAGGATGGTGGATATTGAAAACTAAATAAATATTTTAAAACTATTAGTATTCACCATCACTTTATTTTTCCACATACTCATGAAAAGAATGGCATGGTTGAATGTCAATATAGACATTTTATTGAAATTGATCTCACCTTTCTATGTCAAGGTAAAACTCCTTTAAAAATTTGAAGTTATGCGTTTGAAACTTCTGTTTATTTTATTAATTGTATACCAACGCTTGTTCTCAATCACAAAACACTTTTTTGTATATCTTTTGAAGCCAACACCTGATTATTATTTTTTTATACTTTCAAGTATTTCTGCTTTCTGTTTATCCATCCATATAATACTCATAAGATAGATATTCACTTTTCTCCCTATTTCTTTTTGGGATATAACGCCTCTCATTTAGATTATTAGTGTTTTGATGTACTTTATAAAATTATTTACATTGTTCATCATGTTCGATTTCATGAAAATGTTTTTTTTACAATTCTGAACAGAAATTGGCTATTTTAACACCACCACCTAGTACACTACTGCCCACTCCAACACCCCAACCCCTTTTTGTCTCCAAACACCGCTGCACCTACTACCCTTATTTTGCCTATTTCCTTGAGAAATAACCCTAATGATTTGTCTCCACATGTATATCCCTCTATTACTTGTTATCCAAGTACAGGTTCTATATCCTCACCTTCACATATCTCTTATATTCACTTGTATTGTCTCAGTCTATTTTAGTTTTGGGTTCCTCACCAATAAGTCCTACTCATTGGCCTAGTTTAAATTGGGGTTCTTCACTGACAGGTCTTCTTACTATTTTACCACCTAGTTTAAATTTGGTTGTTGATTTATCTAAGTTCTATATTCAACAGGTCTTGGCTAGTGATCCACCCTTTCCTACTCAGATTTCCTATAATCATTTTATGATTGTTTGCCCACGAAAACAACAAATATGATTGTCTTTTTTTATCTTATGGGTTCCTTTTTTACCTAACCAGGAACCATTTACTGTTCAGGATGCCAACCGATACTTAACATGACATCACTTCATGTAAGAGGAAATTCAGACCCTCCACTGTAATGGTACATGTACTTTAGTACCTTTTCACTCATCCATGAATGTGGGTGGCAGTCATTGGGTTTATAAAATTAAAAAGGCGAGTATATGCTAGTGTTGGGAGATACAAAACATGGATGGTTATTAGAGGATTCACTCAGCATGATGGGATTGACTCTTTGGAAACTTTTAGTCTTGTGATTAAGCATACAACAATTTAACTAGTCCTCATTATTGTTGTTTCTCACGGTTGGAAAATCTATCAGTTGGATATCCATAATGCCTTCTTAAATGATATTTTTTAGACAGAAGTGTACATGAAACTATCATCTGGTTTCATTCATTCTAATTTTTCTTCTTATGTGTGTCGTCTTTATAAATTATTATATGGTCTAAAACAAGCTCCTCAAGCATAATACAAATGGTTAAGTGACTTTCTACTCTTTATTAGTTTTTAGGCATCTAAGGAAGATATTTCTATCTTTATTCTCTTCTTTTATGGAGTTTTCTTTTATTTACTTGTGTATGTTAATGATATTTTGTTATCCAGTAGTAACTCAGTTTTGCTTAAACAATTGATTACTTTACTGAGCATAGAGTTTAACCTTCAGAACTTAGGATTTGTTCATTACTTCTTGGGCATTGAGGTGAAGCCTACTTCTATGGGTATTTTACTTGATCAACAAAATTATGCCTTTCATATTCTCTAACGAGGAAGTTTTTCTTCTTATAAACTGGTTGATACTCCATCTCTCTCATATAAGTTGGCCATCATGTCTAGTGCTCTATACTTTTATTCCACCCGATATAGTTATATTATTGGGGCTCTGCAATATTTTATATTTACTAGGCCTGATATAGGATATGTTGTAAATAA
Organism: Populus trichocarpa; assembly: GCF_000002775.5. Classification (NCBI taxonomy): domain Eukaryota; kingdom Viridiplantae; phylum Streptophyta; class Magnoliopsida; order Malpighiales; family Salicaceae; genus Populus; species Populus trichocarpa. The sequence goes on from NC_037290.2 coordinate 8,278,048, forward strand.
AATGTGTCAGTTTATGCATGCTCTCATTGAGGTTTATCGGGCGATTGTTAAATTCATTTTGGATTTTTTCCAAGCTATAACTTTATACGGCTTACATATTACTCAAGGTTCATCCTTGTCCCTTCATGGCTTCACTAATGCTGATAGAGCTAGTAATGTTGATGACCATAAGTCTACTGGTGGTTATTTTTGGTATCTAGGTAATACTTTTGTTTCATGAAAATTTAGGAAGCAAAATACTATTGCTAGCACTACCAGAAAATTGTCTAATAAAAACAAAAATACTAACGGAAAAATATCATTGGTAAATTACAGTGACATTTACCGATGGAATATAACGTCACTATTTTTGTTGGTGAATACTAAGAGAATTACAAGTGAAAATCAAGGAATGAAAAGAAATTTGAGCAGATATTCCCTTGTTATTTCAATCGGAAAACATGACATGTCAATATTAGAGATAGAATTATTGATAAAATATAATCATTGCTAATATCTATCGGTGAATTCATCGATAATATATAAGTTATAATATGCTAGACCCCTCTCCCCTTTTCTCATTTCTTCTTCTTCCTCCTTTATTTTTTTTTTCCTTTAGAAAATAGCACCCTTTCCTCCCATATAAATACAAAGCATTACTGTATTCATACAAACCTATCTCTCAAGTATCTTAACTCACAGTATGGTTTGGTTTATTAATTATGATCATAATTTGGACATACTAGCTAGTGGTGGTTTAATTACATGAAAGACTTGGACAATGACTGCTCAATAAATTCCAGAAATTAATTTAAACATATTGTAAAACCATCTTTTTATTTTTCAGAAAATGGATGCCTGCATGCTTACTTTTCTAACTTTTGAACGATAGCTACTTGGTCCAATAATTGTCATCAATTTGAAATTTAAGAAGATGCATGATTAACAGGCCTAGCCTAATTACAGGACCTTTGTCCAAGACTTTTATTCCGGTACGTACTTGATAATATTAATTATACACAGGATCGAATGAGTCATCGGGGGATGTCAATTTCAGATTTTACACAGGCATGGACAAAACTCTGACCTGTATCTATGATTAAAAAAGTGACTTTCCATATTCTTAAAGTGCCTAGGGTTTCCCATCAACTGCCTTTTTTTGATTAAACTGAGAGCACTTTTTAGTTTTCAATAACCAAGGAAAACCACAGAAACGAGCCTCACTATCTCTTGACAGCTAAAATATATTTGTCTACATTGAAGTTCAGAATCTATAATTAACACTCGAAAGGTCTATAGGGAAAAAAACATTTCCAGGAATTGTAATCATTACAGAGAACGAATAAATAACCTTCAATTTCTTGTCTTCATATCAGTGTTTAGAAACACAATGATGAAATTAATTAGTCAGACGAGATGAAAAAAGAGAATCAAACAAGTAAAATAAAAGCTGAGCAGAAAGACAGAAATTATTACAAGTAATTGAAACTTTTGCTTAATTATTACCTTTTGCATGCATCTTACGTATCTAGAGCTACCTAGCTAGCTAGCTAGCATAGAAGATTTTGGAATTTTTTTTAAAAATAGCACAATTAACGAAAGAAATTGCAAACTACTGTAGTTAAGAAAAAAACTAGTGAAATCGCAGACTTTAATTAGTTTCATCTTTAGCTTTATAACCAAAAGAGCTGTACTGATCAATTTTCGCTGACAACACACAAATTTCATTATCTGTTCTTGGTAATCATAATATGGTCTGTAAGGCAAGCAAATTTTTCTGTAAACTGTCAAGACCTACATGTATCGTGGGTATCTTTTGAGTGTACGACAAATTGACAACTGATAGTTCAAGGGATAACTCTAGGGGCCGGGTCCTGGCAAACAAACATGCCGCCTCTCTGTTGTGACATGGGATTTATGACTTTAAGGTTCACGGGGCAAGAAATGGATTTAAATTACTATTTGGTAGTATATATATAATTGAAAATAAAGCATATTTTTGTAAAATTCAAATTCAATAGAGTAGAATTTCAATAGATGAACGATTTAATAAAAATAAATAAAAGTCTTAAGAGTATAAACCACTTTATAATTTAAAATATGAGTTATAAGAAAGTGATAGTATAATGAATTCATATAGAATAAAAAAAAATTGAAAAGTAATATATAAAGTTGAATTAAGTTTTCAAATGTATTATTTAGTATTTTGGTAATAGTTGTTTTTCAAAGTATTTTTTGTTTTAACATACAACTAAATAATTTTTTTATTTTTTAAAATTTATTTTTAATATTAATATGTCAAAGCAATATAAAAACAAAAAAAAAACTAATTTAAAAAAATTAATTTGTTTTCAAAAATATTTCTAAATCACAAACCGTTCGTACTATGTCCTCACATGCGGTATGGAATGCAGCCCATAAAAACAAATACAGATGTGTAAACATCCAGACTGCAAGATAGCAGCAAATCGTAAAATCCCTCCATTATCAAGCATCAGATGTAGGGTCTCCAGATAGCTACTAGACAGCTAAGCTGATTAAATTGGTACTTTGAACTAAGTAGTTGCCTAATCCCCCAAAAATTAGGAGAGAAAGGGAAGGAAAGACTCTTCTTTTCTTTTCTTTTCTTTTTCTGCGAGATATACAAGGGAAGAAGGTGACAGAATTCTTAAAGATACGATGCCACAGTGTAATACTATGAATTTGAAGCTGGTACATTAGCCATCAAACTGCAGATGAAACGATGGGCTGGGTACCCACCACTGATTAATTATTTTGCAACAATGGGAAGGTTACTTTTGGAGCCTTCTGGCATTTCTGTTGGAACATTTTGGAAAGTTGGCAGAGTTACGAAAGGTTTTTCAATGTTCCAATGATGACATAAACTAAACGAAATTAGCTGCGTTTCCCATGAAAATTGGATGCCTTGGTCAAATTAAATAGTGCTAGCTAGCTAGTACTGCATTGCCTTTCCCTTTCATCTTTTATCTTTCTTGTTCTAGACAGTCTGGCTCTTCTACGCTTTCCTTCGGTCACAGGGCACCTCATCTATGTATATCTCTTTCTGAAATGACGTGGTTTTGTATTAGCTTTCATTTATAATTATAATTTATGATAATAAATACTCTCATATGGCATGTGGCATTAAGCCTCTTTAGAATAATCTTAAACCAAAGCAAGAGCCTAACATATATTGTGAAGGAGGAAATTTGGTCAATAATCTATCAATATTTATCTTTATTTGTTTTTCTTTTTTCTTTGCTCTTCTAGATAGATAGAGAGACAGAGAGAGAGACTTTACCGAAACAAAGATAATTTCTTGAAAAATCTATCATTATCTTCTTGCTATGCTCTGATTGCTATGCATGGAATTTTTTTTCCATATACAACACTAACTCTTTTCACTCTCTACCTCTTTATAATAACGAATATTTAGTTACGAAGGGCACATCAATAAGCTAATTTTTTCCATTCCATGCTCATTCTTTACATTCAATGATTTATGCAAAGAATAAATATCGTAGATTACAAAGGGTAGGGGGTTAAGGTTGTAAGATTTTCCCTACATTTAGGAACTTTGCTAATTGCATAAAAAAAACAGTACCAAAAAGGCCGGCAAGAACTCCTTTTTCCCGGTTTGTCTTGATTCCCGATTGATGAACAAGAAGGAAAATGGAACTGTTGATTTTGTGACTCGCCCCCAAGGATTGTCCACAATGATTCATAACATCATGAATGATATTTAACCAGTTGTAATGAGACTTTGTGAAATAGAAGATTAGAACATGTGAAACGAGGAGTTGGTGCTCTTGGAGTGCATCATTTCAGTGTTTGATATGATTGGAAGAAGATGCCATATCACCCCTCTATATGTCTTTCCTAACCACCACATACACGAGCAAATTAATAACAATAATAGGCCTTTCAAGCATCAATTAATTAGATCTAGATAGCTTAGATATTCACACTTGGTTTGAAAAAAAAAAGGTGTTCAAGTGTTATTCTAGATGATATGCAAGCTAAAGGGAACAATTAGACCATTTTCAAAACCATGTTTTGATTTTTCATTAATAAGATAAGTTGTTTTTCAAATTATTAATTTCTTGATTTCAACATTTCTCAACAAAGATCGTATGTCAATCTACTGTTTTTAAAGTTTTCAAGATTCTTGAAAGAAACAATACTTTTCTTTATAAAACCAAAAGAAAACAAAATTTTCCAATATATTTTCATCTCTCAACGAAATTTTCCAACTTTCATAACCTAAATTTTTATTCTTTTTACTTTTAATTTTATCTTATTTTACTTTTTTTATAAAAATTATTAAAAAATGATGATGAAAAAAATTAATGAAATGAAAAAATAAAATGAATGAAGAATAAATTGAAATTTGGATCAAGACAACATAAATTGAAAGTTTGAAGACTTAATTAAACTTTGGGTTAGTTTAATTAATCAAATCAAGAGCTTAATTGAAGAATTGATAAGTTTGGAGACTTAATTGAATTAAAATTAGTTTAATTAATGAAATCAGGGGCTTAATTGAAGAATTGATAAGTTTGGGTATTTAATTAAATTGAAATTAGTTTAATTAATGAAATCAGGAGCTTAATTGAAGAAATACCAAAGTTTGAGGCTGATTTGGATCATAATTGTTAGAAATTAAAATCCAAGGACCAAAGTGAAAACATGGGGGTACTATATGGAGCTTAATTGATTTTTCCAAGGGTAATTTTGAAAGAATTAAAAGTTGAAGAGCTAATTAAGGACTGAATTGATTAAATTAGAAACCAAGGACTGCTGTGTAAAAGGCACTGAAATCCAGGGGCCCAATTGCTAAATGTCAGATTGAAAACAGCCATTTGAATTGAGAAAATGGCCCGTTTCGAAGCTACTGTTCATCACCTTCTTCATTAGTCCAGGAAAAACCGTTTCAGCGAGAAGAGGTAATCGGCCCTGTCGTGGGCACGTCTCAGCTGCCCATTATCTCCAAATTCCGTTACTATTAGTCATGCAACAAAGCACGCATGGTATTCTCTGGCTTTATAGAGAAAGACCACAAAAGGGGGAGAGAACGAAAAGAGGGAGAACACGAAAAAAAACCAGTAGAGAGAGAAGGGGACGATTAGAGAGAAGAAACGAGAAAGAAACAGGGGAAGAGAAAAAAAATCCAGCGTACCCCAGCTTCGCCTTCGTCTCCAGAACACAAACACGGTAGGCAAACAAAGCAGAGAGAAAAAAAACGCAGAAAAAGAGCAGAAACAGAAGACAGGAAAACAAAGGAGAAAACCACAGCGAAAAAAAAAAGAAAACACACAGACTAGGAACAGAAGGCTGAAAGAACAGAAAAGAAAGAAAAGCAGAGAGAAGAGCAAAAACTAGAAAGAAACCAGGGAAAGACAGAAACACGAGAACAAAGGAAAAACAGGGAAGACCAGGACGACAGAGAGAGAAGACAGAAAATACAGAGAGAAACAGACTGAGAACGAGGACAGAAAGACAAAGAAGAAAGACCAGAAGAAGAGAAGAAGAAACAGAGGAGAGAGTGCATCAAGCAACCTCACGTCTTCGTCTTCAGCAGGTAAGTTCTCTTCCCCGCTTATGCAAATATATTTCACTTGTCACTGTGCATGCCAACTTAATTCACCGGTTTATGCATGCAAATCAGTTCAAGCGTGACTACTGACCAGCCGGGTCACTGGCTTGGGCCAGTGACCAGGCTGGGCTGGAGGGGTCCAGTCCCGTCCGTACATGTTGATCTATACCCAATTTGTTTTTAAAAAAGCTGAGGCTAGGTTGGGTTAGGCCTCAGGTTGGGCCAAGATACCTTTATACCAATCCTCTTTATTTTATTCCTTTTTATTTTGATATTTTATTCCTCTTATAATATTCCTTTTTTTTTATATCAAAAAATTTCAAAAAGATTCGTGGATCATTTTCAATTTATTTATGGGTTACTTGTACTTTTTTTCTTCAATAATTTCATTATATATATGATTTATGGTTATTATGAAATGCGAATCTAGTATGCTATTTGTCTTTTTTTATTTTCAATTCAAATTTTATTGATTTATTCATTAGTGCTAGAATCAGGAATATCATATTTTTTTGTGTTATGTAATATTTATCAACATCAGAATTGAAAGTATTGGTATCTGAATATTCATTAACACCAGAGTTAGGAATATTATAAGCAAACAATTGGAAGTATAATCCAACAAACTCTTAGTAATTTAAAACAAAACCGGCAATGCAATCTACTTTAAATAAGGCGCTAAAAAAATAATAATATCTTTCATTTTATATAATCAGTTTCGTATCATGAATCTTTGTTAATTCATTAGAGTTTCTAGTAATCATAATATTAAATATTAAATATTAAATGATTACTTCTTAAATAAAACTTTTGTTTTGAAAATAAAATATAAGAAATCTATTCATTCCACGAAACTAATTTTTAAACGTCATGTGATAAAGTCAAAGTAGATTTATAGAAGAAACCGAAGGAGGAGAAAAGTCTCCAAAACGAAACAGAGTAAATGAAAGAAGCAAAAGTACTAGCTTTCAAACAGAACAGGCAAAGTAAACATAAACTAGAATAATTGTTTACTTTAACATATACTAAAACGATCACACCATGGATTTAAATATGATTGTGGTGTGTTTGTTTGTATATAATTACCCTAACACGTGCCAATATTTTTAAATTTGCAGTCTATTATTAAATAAATATTAAACTAGTGATTTCCTTCTTTAATATGAACTTTGAAATTAGTATTTTTTTAAAAAAAATATTATTAACTTGAACGACACCATTTAAAGCCAAATGAAGAGTGGAGATTTGAAAGATGAACAGTTACGTGCCACGTGGCAAACCAAAGAGCAGGAAAGATTAGAAATTTGGTTCGGTGAATCTTCTTGATATCGAGAAGCATATCCCTAGCTAGCGTTTTCTAAATTAATCAGTGATTAGGTTTGTCGTTGAAAAAACCAACGCGAGAATCATTTGACGTAGTATTTGCCAAAAAAGAAATTGCTTGAGATACCTGCCCCTAATTATGATTTTAATTAATAAGTAGATTTGCTTAATTAACACCCTCTTGGAATAGATCAACCGTGGCGATTTTGTATCACATTACAGTCTCGGACGTTCGTTACTTCATTATATACAAAGAATCCAAGGACAATATTCAAAGATTCCGGTACCTCATGCTAAATTATGTTTACGTATGGCAGGCAAGGATCATATCAATTAGCATTTGCAGCAGGAAAAAAAAAACCTTGCTTTGTAAACCAGTTGAACACAGCAAGTTTCATCTTACATGGCGTGTATGAGGAATGCTTATGAGTGGAATTCCACTTGCATCTGTTGATTATCAGGATTCAAACTCCTATCTGCTATAGTTTTAAGTTGTTAATGGATTTATTACATTTATAAAATATAGGTCTCACTTTCTTCCGATTCCATGCTGCTATATATCTTTCTTTTATTATTATTATTTTATAATAATTGAGAGGATTTATTAATAAAGCTAGTGCCATTAATCTGATGGCAACCAAGCAAAAGAAAGAACACGATATATACAAGAGAAGGGGCGGGCCACAGCTTACAGGATTAAAGTTGTTTAAGCTAGAAGAAGAAGCTCTCCATGAAGGTCATTGCTTAATTATTAGTCCATTTTATTATACCTTCTAGTTCTCTGAACAAGTCAATACTCGTGTATCTAAAGTTTCCATCATCTGTTTCAATCGTAAGGCTAAATGATGTAGAATTAACTCCAAAGTTGTATTCTATTTCGGCAGCTCATCATGGAAGATCAATTTATTTCTAGCCATTCAATTTATTTCTAGTGTAACGTTGCAGAGATCCTTTCCAAGTAGGTTCACGAAGGTTTTTGGTTGTATAGGAAGTCGCTATCTAGTATTATAATTACTAAAAACCCTAACAAACAACATCAAATCATCAAAAATGTTTCAATTTCAAAAACTATCAAGTCTGAGTAGCCTAAATATTCATGCAATTTGAATTCAAAATTGATTTTCTAAACATATATTGGTTATGAACAAGTCTTGTAAATCCATAATTAACAATATTGTTTCATGCATTGATCAAACTAATAAAAACTAAGAAAGACTATTTTATTAAAACAAAAAACCTAACTAGAAAGCTTTTATTACATAGAAAACATTAAACACATCCTAAAAACGCTCCAGAGAACAACATCAAATCATAGAATAAAAAATAACATCAACAAAAGAAACAAACACGTTCCCATTTTCTAAACATATATTGGTTATGAACAAGTCTTGTAAATCCATAATTAACAATATTGTTTCATGCATTGATCAAACTAATAAAAACTAAGAAAGACTATTTTATTAAAACAAAAAACCTAACTAGAAAGCTTTTATTACATAGAAAACATTAAACACATCCTAAAAACGCTCCAGAGAACAACATCAAATCATAGAATAAAAAATAACATCAACAAAAGAAACAAACACGTTCCCTACTTTTAAAATATTCCAAACTTCATCACCATGTTTGTGAACATAAATACAGACCAAATGATCATAAAAAACACCTCGAGTAGGACATATGGACTTCACTTTTAGATTAAGAAATATATTTTTAAACCCCTGGAACAACTAATGCCCCCTTGGTATCTTTTTTAATATCTTATTTCCTTACCCCCCCTTTTTCTTAGTTCTGATTTACCAAGGGTATTTATAAGGTTTTGCTAGAGTTTTTGATAGATTTAATCAAGGATTAATCAATGTTTGGCCCTCTGATCGAAATGAGAGGGTTTCGAACAAATCTTAACAGCTGGAAGCTCTGTACTAGGTAGTTTTGCAGTGATGGTTTTGGTTTTTTAGGGATTCTTGGTGGTTTTGCTAGACTTGAAAGGCAATGAGCTAGTTTTGGCCTTTTGATCCTGAGATAATGGTTTTAAGCCCTTGATAAAAAACCCTCTGGAAAGATTTGAAGTGTGAACACACGAAAAAGTAGATGGTTTTTGCATAATGGGTATCATAATCATAGCTAATTGAGTTGACTTGTTTCAAAGTCTCGTTGGAGCAACGTCAACATCATCGTCGTTGAAGACCACCTGAAGTTGATAGATGGGTGCACACCTTTTATTTGGATCCAATCTTGCTCGATTAAAAGGTCTGTAGCTTCACATTTATTCTTTTGAATGTGTCAACTCAATCATCCAAAACTACCAAAGAAGAAGATGAACAGTGGTTGAACAATGCATCGTTCAATCCCTTCATTAAATCTGAGTGACAGATCGTCTAGGTTAAACTCTAAAAATTAGAATTTTTTAATTTAGGATCTGACAAACTTCAATTTAGTTTTTTTTATTCTAATTTCTTTTAATTGCACATGTAATTGCCTCCCAACTTTTAATTTCATGCAGTTACACCCCTATCAAATTGTCAGCCTCAAAATTCATATTTTTTTTTCAATTCGGTCCTTAGTTCCCGGTTTATACAATTTGACCATCAAACTTTCACTTGTCTTTAATTTGGCCCCTAATTTTTCTAATTAAAGTATTTGAAGTCTCGCGTCTTTTATAAGACTAGCGGCACTCGATGGGCAAGTTCGGAACCAACGTTAATGATGTGAAGAAAGACACAAAGCAGAGATCAAAAAGTCATACCTAACCTATAGGTAGAGGTAGGGGCCGATATGGGAGGGGAGGGAGGTGCATTTCTAACCTGGGTTCACGCTACGAATTCCAATTACCTATTTATCGGAGGTTGGTGGAGCTATTACCTATTAAATTTTAATATTTATGTAATTAAATCTCTAATTTGACCGTACTTCATTTTATTCTCCAAGTTCCTATAAGTACTAACATTCCATTTACGCAACTTTCTTCTCAATGAACTAAGTTTATTGATTGAGGCATATCTAGACAAAAAGATGTCCACGTCAACTTCATATCAGAGTAAAAAAAAGGGTGCAATAGCCAACAATCCAGAAATCAAAAGGGCTTTCAAACCGAGTTTCTACATTCCTTAGCAAACACAATTAGACAGTGATCAGAAAGGCTTCTATCTAACCTGAAAGCCTATGCTAAGGAAAGTTTATCGTAGCATTTGGATGAGCAAAACACCTATCTATACAACTCATTGAAGACCTTCTAAACCATGTATACTAATGGCAATGAGAAGGGATTTCCAGAAGATCACAACCAGTTAAAAAACTTTAAAAGCCTACACGATTCAGAAAACCACTTCTTCTTTTAGAGTATGTCAAGGTTTTTTTCATTGAAGTCATATGTAACATACATCGGCCAACCAAATACATATTTAATTATAATAAGCTCTTGGCATAAAGATTTCTCAGACTACCTCCATCATAAAAGCAAACAATAACACATTTAAAGCCTGTCTCAACATGAATGCTAAACAATCCAATCCACTAAGAGCTAAATTCAACACTTGTCAACTCGAAAGTTTCATCATTCCACATAACTAATAAACCTCCTGATATGCCCTCAAAATTAATAACATTCCATTCGACACTAGAAATATTCCACGATCTATAAACAAACAAAGGAATTTGTAATTCTAGGCCTCTTTGTTTCAGCAATAAAACACAAACATCAAGCTGATAATTAACCATAGCATTTCTAACCACCTGATAATTATTCCTGAGTGAGCAAGTACTGAATTCCCCAACAATCACTTTATCGAAAGGAAGCCCATTATCAACCCCATTATATTTCGTCTCACTAACATATTTTGATAGTCCATCAATAAGGCCATTATGAATTGAATTAGTTGTGAAAACATTTCTCACCTTAATCTCGTAAACATATAATTAATTAATGGATTGAGTTTTAGAATGAGAAACAGACTCATAGTCCAATATCTTTGCAGACATCATTCTCGTAGTACATTAATTGAAGAAAAAAGACATCATAAAAAATACCTAAATCACCACCATGTAACCTTGTTGACTTTGATCCATGATACTGATGAACACCATCATCCTTGAGATATTGAACAGGTTGTATAGTGTGTTGAATATCCTTCAAAGATGGCAAGTCCCTACATATTTTTCTGGACATTGAAACAACATGGTCAATATCATTCTCGTGGAAAATGATCTCCTCCTGAAAAGAAAATGATCTCCTCTTGAAAAGATTCCTTCCGAGTTGTTCAGATTAACACCCTTGCTTCTATCAAATTTATAAAAGATCTTGTAGCATTATCAATTCCGATCGCTCGGCCATAAGGAGCTATAACTGCTTGAAAGTTATCTTCTTTTTTCTTTTTTCTTTTTTTTTTCTAATAGAGGTAAACCAAAGAACTTAACCCAGCAAAAGCAATTAACAGCAACATCCATTATACTCCAAGGTTTAACGTTAGAAAAGGTCTGTGATAAAATAGCGTGCATGGTGTCTATGGTATTCCTCGTGACACCAATATTGCCAAAGGTTAAAAGAACCTTAGAAGCCCCTACAAATCCTAGCCTGACAATAGGTAAACCATTGTTGACTAAATTCTTGGATAAACTAGCAAAATTTGCTCCCTCAACAACATCTCCAAACAAACTATAGTTCAACCACTCCTTAGATTCATGTGACTCAATTGCACTTGCAATTCTTTTTCTACAAGACATGTTCCCTGCCAAAGCCTCAGCTTATGAACGGTTATCCCTCAATTTCAAAGGAACTGACGCAGCAGCAGAAGATGGTGCAATCATAAGGTATTCATTACTGGATCCGATTCTAGCACTCACAGAAGGCTTGCTAACAGTTTGTTTCTCAAATCTTCTACAATTAACTTTAAGCTTGAAGCTCCCAAACCAGATCCCATTAAGAAACTTCAAACTATCATCCATATTAAAATCTAAAATAATCTTGACAAAACCAAAACGCCATCCCTTTTTGTTTTGTTTTTGTGCAATATATATACTCATAACATCACTAGAATCCAGGAATTTTTTCTTCAGAACATTAGTATGTATCCAATCAACCTTTCAAATAAAAGTATTGTGTAGAGTTTTGGGAAGAGACATGGTTTATGTGGTTTTGTTGAGATAATGTCTGGGCAGACTTTTATGGAGACTTTGAATTAACCTCCTAAACCAAAAAACAGATGCTTTGGGATGTATATCTTGTAAGGTTAGGTGGCTTAAGGTGGCTAGCAGCCTTTCACAGGTATGTAGTCGAATAGATGGAGTGCATGCTGAGGCTGGGTTGAAAAATTTAAGAGAGGGGGGCATTGTTCCAAATGATTCACATATAATCACACAGTACTGAAATTAAACTCTAGGTTGCTGATGGGTTAACGGAGGAAGTCTTATGAAGAAAAAAAATGAAGGGCACTAGAGAAGAAGACGAGCACTAGATTATATTGATATTGTTGTTGATGGGAATTTGCCTGCTATTCTTGTTGCATCTTGCAGGAAAGATCAAGAGAAAGGTTGGAAGTTGATTTTAGTGTTTGTGATTCGATGGTTTGGATAATTTCAGTATTGAATCCAGCCGGGATTTAAGGTGTTATGCTATGATACTTATTTGTATTTTAAAGTTTCTTTTTTATTTTGAAATATTTTAAAATAATATTTTTTTTGTTTTTTAAAATTAAATTTTTATATCATAACATCAAAATTATTGCTATCCAATTTTTTACTTTATTTTTTAAAATATTTTTGAAAAAAACTAAAAAAATAGCAAAAACCAACAAAAAACCTAAAAAATATGTTTTTGACGTCTTTGCGTTACTTGCAGCGTCTTTTTCTATGCATTTAGTTATTAACATGTTTTTTGAGTCGATGTTGATATTGTTTCTTTTTAAAACACCAAAATACAAATAAAAAATAGTTGACTCTCCCTTCTCCACTATCACCCACTGACACCAGCCGCCTATTTAGCATCACTCGAAACACCAGCCCTTGGCCTTTCCACCAACAACACCAACCTTCCTCCCAGCCACTATCAAACATCACCCATCTCCTTCAACCGATGATCCAATAGCCTTCTTCAATCAAGCACACCAGAAACCCTCATAACTTCCTCAATCTACTCTTCCTTATGAAAACTTGATTCAACATCAACAAAACCAAAAAAATGACACTATGAGCAGGTCCTGACCACCACTATAGCCGCAACCTCCCGTGCCAAACCACAAGCCATATAACCCAAAATCAATAGCCCCTCTCATTATTTTTTCTTGAAAACAAACAGACCCATCACAAGACTTACGGACTGCCATCCTCTTCGCGATCTCTTTCTTCTCCACCAACCTATTATCAACCTTAACCAACGGCTAACCCACCTCAGCTCCAACTCACAACCAGACAACAATCTCCCTCACAATCTTCATAGTTCCTCTCTCTCATTCCTAGTAGCAACCATCTGTAAAGAGAGAGAGAAAGAGAGAGAGAGAGGAGAAATTGTTTGAGAAACAAAACAAAAGAAACAAATCGAACTGTTTGCGTTGATTTACTCTTTTGCAGGTGACGGTAACTCTCATTGCCAGCACAGAAAGAAAAGGGAGAATAAGCGGTTCCAAATCAACCATTAGTGATGGCACATGAATTCATGCACTGCCGTGGTGGCGGTGCATGGATACACACGCCGCCACTGGTCCACCCACCATTTCCAGGAGCTTTCCAGTGCTATTCTTATACCTCCACAAGACTCCAAACTTAATTCCTTTAGTTCTTGAACATGCTAAACGCCTTGGAAGGTTGATCTATAAATTCAAATTATTTTTGGAAAAATTGCTAAAATTGTGAATTTTTTGGAACCAAATGCTTATTTTTATATAATATTTAGATTGTTTGAACTTTTAATTTGGTTTAATTTATGTTTGGATTTTCAAATAATTTAATTATTTGCGCTGAATTATGGATTTATTTTTTAGGGTTGTGATTGTTTTATGGACGTTAAATATTGGTATATGAGTTATGTTCGGGTAGGTTTGATTTGTTTGGATTAGTATGACATTAATAAAATTTGTGTGAATGTTTAGTGTTGTTAAACGATAAGTTGTTTTGAATTGTTATCGTGGTTAAAATACCCTTGATAAAAATATTTTATTTGCATTTTTCCTAATATGTCTTTCATCAGTTTTGAATAATTTGTTAATGTTCGGAAAATAATTTTGCAATAAATTTTGATTTCCCCACTTTTTTTCTACCCTCACATATTTAATATTTGAAATTGTGACCTACACGCGAGGTGCTTTTTTGTATTAAACAAATTGATTCCCTCCCACAAAAAAAAAATCTTTCCTTCAAAAATAAAATTTCTATTTTAAATTTGCATCCAGTTTTGTCCCAAAAAAAATAGATTATATCTGCATATTTCATCATATTAAAAAATCACAAAAAAATAATCTTTGAGACCAGTTATATGTGGAATTACAAACTTATACGTAAGACATATTTATTATATTAAATTCAAAAACACTAAAAAAATTATTTTGTTTTCTGTTAGTATCCGAGATTATAAACTTATATGTAAGATGTATTTTTTATATTAAATAAAAAGATAGTTTCTTTTATATATATATATATATATATATATATCAGCATTAGAATGGTTAAGTTGTTTTAACATGATAAAATAAGGATCTCCTTACTAAGAATGACTTTTCTTCAGCTATAAATAGATCAATAGTTAGAAAACAAATTTTTTTTTTAATTTATTTCAAACAGATAAATAGTGCAGCTTATCTAAGATAAGACATATTAGGGGTGCTAATACATTCCTTTTACACAATTAATACCATTTCCAAGACTTTGAGACTAGTTAGGGTTCTTAGTGACCAAAATATTATGTGGCAACTCTTATTCCTCTTATTCCTTGTCATTTTCACCTATATCATTCTCGACTATCCTGACACAGAAGGATGATCGCCGCAACACCACACATGTGCAATGAAAACAATTCAAAAAAATATTCTTTTTTGAAAAGTATGGCAACGCTATAATAATAAACACCCCCTATATTATAAGTAGTTGGCTTGAAGAACACCTTCGGCAAAGGGAAGAGAGAAAAGTTACTATTCAGGCATTTAGGCAAACATAGGAGTAATTGATTTGATATTTCTACCTCAATAGGGCTAAAGAAATTGGAAGAGGAAAGGTAGTTTTGGAAAGGACAAAGAACAAGATCACTAGTCAAGCAAGCGATATATGAAATGTGTTTGTTCAAAACTTACACATAACAAGAGTTAATAGAATGCCACTTATTAAGGAACTTGATGTGGAATTCATTTTGGTCCAGGGGTGGTGGCATCCCCTCCTTTTTTCTGGTGAAAACAACAACAACAAATTAAATTAAGGTCGATAGGTTAATAGAAAGGGCTATATAAGAAAAAAAAAAGTTTGAGAAATCTTAATCGTGTATAATTCTCACAATAAAAGAAAAAATATTTTTAATTTTATTTTTAAGAATCAAAATCAAATATAACAACTCTCGGATTAGCTAGGAAAATAATGTAATAAACATCCTAAATAGAACCAAACAAAAATAATAAAAGAATTCTAAACTAAATAGAAAAAAAAAACCCCAAATTAGCTAGGAAAATATAACCAATATAGAACAATAAATTTTGAGCCTAATTTGGGGATCTTACCAATCTATGATGCATACAAGAATTTAACCCTATAGAAAATGGGGCTTCTAGAATCTCTTAGAAAAAATTTAGTACAATCCAACAATCGGATTGAAAATCAAACCTATAACATGAATCCTTTTTCTTTTTTTCTTGTTACAAGTGTAACATATATAGGTTTGCTAACAACCATTTAGTCATTCATCACCGATAGTTATTGTTGCATTAGTGAAAATAATTATTAGGTTTGATGGCCAATACCTATTCATCAACAACTAGGAAGATGCCTTGACTAAACCATTGGTACAAAGAAATTTGGCATAGAAGTCCCTCTAGGTCTGAAAACAGGCACTCCATCTAACTATTCAAATGATGTTTTTTTTTTTATTTTTCAAAGCACATGCTAAATTAAAATCTAATAACCAAGCATTGAATTTAAAATCCAGCATGAGCACACCATAATTACCTTGGAATTCTTCAAGCATCAACTTTGGACACTTGGTTGTTGGTTGGTCCATTGATTTTTGTTGTGGCTGGAAATTTTTACAATTTTGAAATCTTCAAAGTTAGCTTTAAAAAACTCTTTTAAAGGATCAAAGAATTCTTCACTTTCATGAGAGAATTCTTATTGAATTCACATAAATTTTAGGATTTTTACAACTTTTAAACTCAATGATATCATGTGGTTCTTCCTCAAGTTTACAACTCTCTCCACCAGTTAACTATTTAATTTTGTAACTTGTCTCTACAAGTCTCTCTATAATAGTTAATGAGTTAATTTTGCAATCTACTTTCATAGATTTTTAGCTCTTAGTTTGTTAACACTCTTGGACATCTCATTACTGAGGTGGAACCTCCTCATAACCTATATAAACATACTTTATCATACAACCTTTTTTTTCTAAGGTTATTCAATAACACATAATAATAAATTATCAAGAATTATTAAGCTCTAATATCAACTAAAAAATAAAACAATAAATTAAGGTCAATAGATTAATAAAAAGGGTTATACAAAAAGGCTTGAAAAAACCTAGTCATCTATAATTGATCTTATATAGGAGAAGATACTCTTAATTTTACTTTTGATAATCAAAACTAAAAATTCCAACTCTTATTTACTAGTTAAATAAAACAAAAAAAAAGTCCTAAATAGAACAAAAAAATAAACTAATAAAAGAGTTCTAACTAAATATAAAAAAAATCATAAATTAACTATGAAAAATAATCATTTCTAAACAGTAATTTATGTACCTAATTTAGAAGTTTACCAACATCATATAGCTACAAAAATTTAACCCCTTTATACAACATGGCTTAAAAATTTACTAGCAAAATTTATGACTATTATCGTAAGGCTGTTTATTTTATCAAAATCTCTTAGATGACCATTTTATAGTAAACTTCTACTTGGTATCTCTAACAACTTAAATTTCTTAAAAATTCACTATTAAATTCAACTCTCTAATATTTTATCTCCAAGTTTTAAGTAAAAGGAACTTTAAAGTTCTTAAGTTGTTTCTTTTAATAAAAAAATTGGTGTATATATTAAACAAAGCATCTTTTACGCATATATATTTGAAGAGAATTTACAAAATCTATATCTAGATAGATTATTAATTAAAACTTAAACATCTTTATCTATAAATAAAACTAATAGGATATGAACATATTACTCTTTAAAAAACCAATTATGAGACTCAAACAAAAAATTTTAATTAAATGGGTTTTTTCTTGCCACCCAAACTATTCATTAGGGCATATAGTAGATTATGAGGTTGAAACTTAGAAATGAAATCACAAACATGTTTATACTAATTGTTTAAGAGTTTATTTTATATTGTGATAATATTTACTTATCAAACTGTTTTCACTTAGAAATATATTAAAATAATATTTTTTATTTTTTAAAATTTATTTTTATATCAACACATTAAAATTATCTAAAAATACTAAAAACTTATTTTAAAACAAAAAATATTTTTTGAAATTTTTATAAAAATGCTTTTCAACTATAAAAACAAAGAGGTTTGAAATAATTTATCGTGAAATATTTGATTTTGTAAACGTTCAACACGAGATGATGATGAATATAATCTTGATTCATGTGCCAAATGGCATACAGAACACGAAACCTTAGAAACTTGATATGAGGTGAATCTTATAGTTCCTATTTTCGACAAGCTTCTTGTTCAAAAAAAAAACAATTAGATTATTGACTAGGTGAGTCGTTTAAATCAACAGAATTCTTTTGACGAAGTAATTCTCGAAAAGAAAATTTTCCAAAGGCACAGCAATTAATATCATTATTTTCATTACAAGATATCTTAATTAGCTAAAATATACCTTCGGAAAAAACAAGCATATACTGGGACCTGGGGTTTTAGCATTTCAGTTTCTTTAGTCATTTAAAAATTATAAAAAATTAATTATTTTTTTTCTTGCCCTGCGCCCAAGCATTGCATATGTCACAAGAGTGGAAGCCTGTGTTCTCACCTAAGGTTTTTTTTTTTAATTTTTTATTGCATAATGATCAATTACTTTGGGTTATATGATCACATTTGTATTAATTAAGTCTAGCAAAAGCTAGGAAATTAAATTAGGTGCGTTGACAATTTCATCACATGTAGAAGAATTATCTGAATAAAAAATGGGAGTAGTTAAAACAATAAAGGAAGCAGTCATTAGATAACCTGTAATGACCAAATCATACCATTTTTGAGAACACGCTATTTACCTCATTTATATCCATGGCCATGACAATGGCGGTTTTGACAATTTGAAGCTTCTCAGAAGTCACAAGATTGGCCAAGTCCTAGAATAATATTAACAACATGCATGACTTAATTTCCCTCTCCCTGTCTATAAATACCCATTTGAAGTTAACCCATAGGCAAAGAGAATTGTTTACTAAATATATCACCGCAGGTTTGGAGTTCATTGGGGTTCAATCTAGTGACTAAAACATGGCTTCACTTGGCATCTTCAGCCTAATTTCTACCTTGTTCCTTGTGTTGGCTCTTGCTACCACAGCTTCTTCTTCAAAAGGACTATCTCCAAATTACTATGATTATGTGTGTCCCAAAGCTTTACCAACTATCAAACGAGTTGTTGAGGCTGCAGTTTACAACGAAAGACGCATGGGTGCTTCTCTACTACGTCTACACTTCCATGATTGTTTTGTCAATGTATTGCACTAACCCATATTCTAATTAATTATCCCATGATAAGTCTCAATTACATGTTCTTATGATTGATTTGGTTTCTGTACTTATGATCATACAGGGTTGTGATGCATCAATTCTTTTGGATTCAACATCCGCCTTTGATAGTGAAAAGAATGCGAACCCTAACATCAACTCAATTAGAGGATTTGAAGTTATTGACCGAATCAAGTTGGAAGTGGACAAAGCCTGTGGACGTCCGGTGGTCTCTTGCGCAGATATCTTAGCAGTAGCAGCTCGTGATTCCGTGGTTGCGGTATGTACTTAATTTATCATTTCTAGTCTTCCATGTAATTAATTTAGACAAATTGTCATACGTAGTCAACAAATATTGTTTTGATGAGCATGTCTCGTACCGGCCCGTATTCTACATTCAAAGACATAAGGCTTTTTTCCTACTGTATATCATGATTCGGTTCAGTATCCATTAGGGTTATATTATATATTTGATGTCGTTCATTTCTAAAAATATAGAATTGTCATTCACATCGAAGTACTTTGGTTTAGGGTTGAGAATTCTCCAAATTATTCCGATTACAGTGAATTCATTCGCCATATTAAACATTGTATTTGTTTGTGATTATTTCTTTTTTGTTTCACGTGATTTTCTCCCCATCTGTCTATGGGATCTTAACAGCCATGTTATATTGTGCAGCTAGGAGGGCCAACATGGGCGGTGCAGCTAGGGAGAAGAGACTCGACCACAGCTAGCAAAACCACCGCGAACAATGACATCCCAGCACCGTTTATGGACCTCCCAGACCTAATCATCAATTTTAAAAAACATGGTTTAAATAAGAAAGACCTGGTAGTTCTCTCTGGAGCCCACACTACAGGGTTTGCACAGTGTTTTACCTTCAAAGACAGAATCTACAATGAAACTAACATTGACCCTAAATTTGCACGAGAACGCAAATTAACATGTCCACGCACTGGAGGTGACTCAAACCTTGCTCCTCTAAACCCAACTCCTTCATACTTTGATGCTAGATACTATAACGATTTGTTGAAGAAAAGAGGGTTATTTCACTCTGATCAAGCACTCTTCAATGGAGGCTCAACTGATAGCTTGGTGAAGGCTTATAGCTCAAATGCCAAGGCTTTCTGGACAGATTTTGCAAATTCTATGGTGAAGATGGGGAATATAAACCCATTGACTGGAAAGCAAGGACAAACTCGTTTGAATTGCAGGAAGGTGAACTGAAATGTTTGTTCTTTAATTGGGTTGCATAATATAGAAATATTTCTTTGATTATTTTTCAAGCAATGTGTTGTTAAATAAGGCAGGGTTTCCATCTTCTTGTGAGAAATTAAACTCCTGTAAGTGTCGTGAATCATGTGATTATTACATTTCAATTGTGTACTATATGCAACTCTTTTTTCTAAGAGAATACCTGTGAATTGTGTGCTTCTTCTTCTTCTTTTTTTTTTTTTACAATATTCAATTGAATTTTATTATAACTTTTCGTGTGTGAATCATAAAGTATTCATTTTAATTTTACTGTGTTAGTCTTTTCCTTTCTGAACAAATATACATATAGACTACAAAAAAAAATACCAATCCTATGAATTAAGTCACTAGACCTCAAAAGTAGTCCAAAAGAAAACCTTTACACAAACAAAAACACACTTACCGAGTGGAAAAAAACTACCGTATACACTAGTTGCCGTGTCGGATCCTTGAAGGTAATGGGGAGGACAGTAGCCCGTAGGTTTTGAATAACATTACATTTTTCTTCATATACTTTTAAAACTTATTATTTTATTTCTAATGTTGAATAAATTTATTTAATTAGGACTCTTCTTGTAAATAATATAATTGTATATTGGCCATTGGCCATTGGTTTTTAAAAATAAGATTTTTGCGTATTTATGAGATAAGATCCCTTGAATTATTAATCTGAGAAGGCAAGATAATAATAATAAAAAAAAAGACTATTGTTTTAAATCACAGTGCACCATAAGTTCAGATATAGCTTGGACATACCAACATGGAATTAATTCAAGAGTTTTCAAAAGAAGAGCTTGTGAAAGGACTTCCATATCTAGAGTACAAAAAATAAGTGATTTATGATGTTTATCAATATAAAAAGCAAGTCAAAAGCTCCTTTAAAATTAGGAATCAAGTCTCCACAAATCTAGCACTATAATTTCTTTATATAAATCTACTTGATCCTATGTATGTTTCAAGTCTTGATGGTAAAAGATTTATATTTGTCATAATAGATTATTATACTAGGTTTATATAGGTTTTATTTTTTGCACATAAAGATGAGAAACTTCAAGCTTTTTAAAAATTTTGCAAAAGAATTTAAAATGAAAAAGGATGTCTGATTTCCAGAATTAGAAGTGATATCGTGGAGAATTTAAAATATTGCAATCAAAATTTTTAGTAAAGAAAATGACTTTAAACATGAATTTTCAACTCCTAGAACTCCACAAAAAAATAGAGTTGTTGAGAGGAAAAATAGCTCACTTTAAGAAATGAAAAAAACTATGCTAAATAAGTATAGGTTCCTTAATATTTTTAGGCGGGAGCTATTTCTTTCTATGTTTCAAAATGATTTTTCTTGAACAGATTTTATATAAAACTCCATACAAGATTTGGTTTAAGCAAAAACCCAATATTTTATTTTACAAGTATTTGGATCAAAATATCTTATTTTAAATACCAAAGATAATTTTAGAAATTTTAATTCCAAATCTAATGAAGTTATTTTTATGTTATTCTTCTATTAATAAATCTTATAGAGTATATAATTGTAAAACTCTAGTAGTTGAAAAATCTATGCATGTTGTATTTGATGAGTCTAGCCCTTTTTATCTTAAAAATGAAAAAGAAAATGGTATAGATGTTATCTTTGATGGGTTGATTCAAAATAAAAATCAAAATGACACCGCGATAAAAGATGATTAAAGAGAAGATCCTTCAATGATGATTAAACAATTAATATAATAACCATGAGCAAGAGGAATCTTCACAAAGTCTTTTCAAAGCAATTCAACAATCAAGCTGACTTTCATAAGATATTATAATTGCTAACCTATAAAGTGGAGTAAGAACAAGATCCTTTATGATTAATCAAGTTGGTAATATTGCTTTTATTTATAAACTTAAATTTAAGAATAGGGATGAAGCTTTGCGTGATGAGTATTTGATACTCTCAATACAGGAAGAGCTTGGTCAATTTGAAAAATATCAAGTTAAGTATCAAGAAATATCAAGTTATGATTGTTAGCTTGCCTTATTTGATGGCTAGTTGACCTGATATTATGTTTAGTGTTTATCTAGGTGCTAGATTTCACATTAATTCTAAAATGTCTCACCTTTATGTCATTAAGTAATTTTTAGATATCTAAAAGTCACAACCAATTTAAATTTTAAGTACCCTCAAATGTACAATTTTGATTTGACTAGTTATTTGAACTCTAACTTTGTTGGTTGCATAGTTGATAGCAAAAGCACTGGTGGGACTTGCCAATTCCTAGGACATGCCTTAATTCCATGGTTTATCAAAAAGCATAATTCAGTAGCAACATCCATTACAAAAGCTAAATATATTATAGTTAAATCATATTATGCCTAAATAATATAGATAAAGCAAGCCTTAATGGACTATGGTCTTAAGTTAGACCATATTCTAATTTATTATAAATTTAAAACACTAGTGCAATTAACTTGACCAAAAATCTCATCTCACACTCGGACAAAACACATTGAAATTATGCATCATTTTATTTGTGATCATGTTCAAAAGAATGATATTACTCTTGAGTTGTGATCACTAAAAATAAAATTGTGGATATATTCTCGAAGTTGTTAAATGAAGATAAATTGTGTTCTTAGTCTTGAAATAGGTATCGGTAATCCTCTTTTAACTCAATCTTATTGTTCTTGTTTTATACTTAGTTTGATGCATATTTAACATGTATATGTGAGAATATTCTTTGCTTGCATGCTTACATAAATTTTCTTTTATGCTTGTATGAATGGCATTTAATAACTTGTACATGCACGCACAAGTTAATGAAAATGAGCTTAGATGGAAGAAAAATTTTATTTTGGTCTTTTGGAAAAGAGAAATATATGGATCATTAAATTTTAACCAATTAAAAGAGACTAGTTGGCTATAAAAAAATAAACTATTAGACTTGTTGTTCTTACTCTTGGCCGAATATTTGAGAAGATTGTTTGATATGAAAAGAACTTTTTAAGCATAGAACAATTTGGTGTACATTAAATATTAGATCTTAAATGATCTTTCATTTAAGGTGAAAATACTTGCGTAAGAAATAGGCTTACCTCTAAAATGTTTAGAGTTACATTAAATTATCTTGTCAAATTAATTTTTTCTTACACAAAATTTATTCTTTATTGTCTTTTTCTTACATTTCCTTTTCTAACAAGTAAACATACATTTATTTATTATATCACATGACACTCTTCTTTTTTTTCCTATATGTAGTGTTATATTTTTAAAATAAAAAGTTGCACCCAAAGCTCAAGGTCAAATTTGTTTTCAAAAGATTATATATTTGAGAAATTGCTGTAATGTGTGGTACATCGACGTCTAGTTATTACTTAATTTTCTTTTCCTTTTTGGATACTCCATTTAATACATTTTAAACATGATTTTATCTTTATGCTTGGTAAATTAATGTTGAGTTTTGTTTTCCTTAATCTAAATCCATTTATTGTTATCAATAATCACTCTCAACTAAATAAAAAAACCATTTGAGTTATTTTATTAAATCTAAAATGAAAATGTATATTTCTACCCAATCTCTATTTTTAATATTTTATCTTTGAAATTAACCATGAATTTTATGATACTCGGAAAATATAATATTAATTACTCTCTAATATTTTCTTTGAAGAAAGAGATATATAGGAGTGGAGAGAAATCTTATATAGTTATATTTCTATCACTTTAGTGAATTATAAATTTTATTTTTTCTCTTCTACTTGTATATATTTCTTTGTTCAAAGTAAGATCCATAAATAGCTAATAAGATATCACTATTATCCCCTACACACCATAAGATTTTCAGCTTATAGAAAGATAGTAGAGCATCTACGTACCTTTTTAATACTAAATTTATAAATTAACAATTTTTTTAAAATTTGTAACTTTAATTTAATTTTCAAACAAAAAAAATCAAATATATATAGCAGTTGGAAATATAAGCAATCCAATAACTATGACTTTTTTTTGTTCACTAAAGGAGAAGGATTTTTTGTTTGTTGGAGAAGAAGAAATCTATTTCTATTGATTTAATCTAGATCCAGAAGAGAGACAAGAATAGGAATATATATATATATATATATATATATATATATATATATATATATATATATATATATATAAAGGAGAGTTTTTGTATGAATTAAAAGGAAAGAGAATTAAATAAAAATGGTGTATAATATAAAATAAGGATATCTATAAGATTTAATTAAACATGTAAAAAATCTCACTAGTAAGAAGATTTTGTGTGATGTAGTGCAGGAGATTTTAGTCAAATAAAACTCACAACCACTGGCATCTTCGTTGACTCAAAAATTCACTTGAGTCATATGCAATTAAAAATATTAAATAACAACAATATTATAAAAAAAAATTCAGATTTCTCTAGATTTAAATTCTCAACCTTGCTTTCTTATCTTTCAACCAAATCAAGCAAACTATATATAGGTTCGGTTTAGATTAATAGATTTGGCCAATATGATTTATTTATTTTTATTCAATAGAAGATTTAAGAAGTTCCAAGTTTTCTGATGTAATAATCTTTCCCAATTACACAATAACAATTGAAAAATTATAATTAGTAAGGGTTTATTTAGAAATATAGTAAATGTTATTTTTTAAAGTAATTTTTATTTAAAAATATATTAAAATATTTTTTATTTTTAAAAATTTATTTTTAAAATTAGTACATTAAAACGATTCAAAAACACTAAAAAATATTTTTTAAAAATAAAAATCTAACCTATTTCCAATACACTCTAAAAAAAAAGGTTAATAAATACATAATCATTAGGCTAAACCTTCTTATGTGCCTATGTAATTTATTGGTGACAGTGCTATATATGTTTGTAGTTTTCTGGATAGTATTTGAAAAAAGGGAAAAATCAACACCAAATTAACGGAAAACTAACAAGGGTTTAAAAACTATGGATAAACCCGACAAGATATACAGGAAAGATGGGTGAAAAGAAAGAGGCATCAAAGTCAAGCACTTTCTGTTGGCCCTGTAGGAAAGATTACCAGCGAACTAGTAAACCTTGGTGCTAGCTTTAGAACCAAATACCATTAGCCCACAGGAAAACAATTGCTAGAAAAACCATGGAAGAGATAAATGACAGCCCACTTAAGCTACCCTCCCTCTCTATGCAAGATGAATATAAGGACATTACTCGCTTTCTTGGGTTAGCTGAGATTGAAGATTATTTATCATGTGGAAGTGCTTTTTGACAAGAACATCAAGATGCTTCTCAACATCAGCAGGCAACAAGGCACTTAAATGGTGGGATCATGTAGCCCCAGCTCCAAAAGATCCCATTACTAGTGTTACTGAGGCTTTTCTTGCTGACGCTAGTCCCACAAAGATCAATCTTGGAGTGGTATATCTTTCTATTCCTACTATTTATTGATCCATTGATGGTGTTTCTTATACAGTCTTTTGTGGGTTGTGAATTAATAGTATCCTGTTGCTTCAATTTTTAGGGAGCTTATAGAGATGATGAAGGGAAACCTGTTGTCCTTCAATGTGTTAGAGAGGCTGAGGCAAAGATTGCTGGTTGTGACTTCTTGTGAGTTTCATTTGATTAAATTTCTTGTATATAGTGCATTAGCTTGGTATTCATCAAGATACTGTTTTTAAGTTTGATGTGTTCATTTACAGTTCTATCTTTTAGAAATCCCAATTCTAATTATCAAGAAGTGAACTTGGCTTTTCACTTACTTTTCTTTTCATTTGTCCAAAACTTCTCTGTAACTTGAAGGTTCATAATTTGATGTATTTGTGTGATGTTGTTCTTGTTTCTAGCATAAATAGTTTACTTTATGGTCACTGCAGATATAACTTCAAAATGACAATCTCAACATATTAGTGACCTTAATCATGGTTGTTCTCGAATGGTAATTGTCAATAGTGATTATGGTGCCTGAATTAGTCTAATCTCGTGTGTCAATCTATCTGTATAAGTAACCTCTTGATTATAAAAGGAAGGAGTAAAATGTGGATTTGCTTCATTCTTACTGAGCAAAACTTTTAGGCAAAATTTACAGAGAAATGGTTAGTCATGCTTACCACATGTTCCAAATATATTTGTTCAATCACAGAAACCATTTTGTTGAATGTAAGCTTTCTCCTTCTTCGCGAAAACTCCTCTCTGCTGCAGAATGTTTTTTAGTCTCAACTTTTTAGAGGTATTGGCAGGGAGTCGGTCTCTTCTGCAGTGAGTTCAAAACTGGTTGAGGAGAGTGTCAAATTGGTTTATGGAATGAATTCGGACATTATAAAAGAAGGGAGGTTTGCTGGAGTTCAAGCTCTATCAGGAACCGGTGCATGTCGTCTCTTTGCTGAGTTCCAGAGGCGTTTCTATCCTGGATCTCAAATATATATGACTGGTCCAACTTGGTCCAAGTAAGTTTGTTTGGTATACTTGGTTATTTCTCAGGTATATGAAGCTGGTTTTTTAAATTGGACTAATGCATGAGCTCCCTTCTGTCAATGACCTTCAATCTTGCGCAATGTATAGCCACCATAACATATGGAGAGATGCCCTCGTTCCAGAGAGAACTTTTCACTACTACCATCCTGATTCAAAGGGTTTAAATTTTTCTGCTCTTATGGATGATGTCAAGGTATAGCAGTTTACTAGAATTTGTCACTCAGATAATTCTTTATTTGATAATTCAAAAGATTTTTATTGTCTCTAATACACTCACCATGTCATTTGACTAAGAGGCACATGAAAAAATCAGCAATGAGAAGGCTATCTCTACATTACTCATTGTGTAATCATGAATTGTCTCAGACATTTGCCGTTTCTATCTTAACTGTTCCCTTTCTGAATATGTCTGCTTGCTGAGAAGAGCACTAAATATGCTGCATTATATTAATCCATGCAACATATGGAGTAAAAACAACTGTCGAGTTTCATTAGTTACTCTGTTTGATGGCTTCTGTAGAATGCCCCAGATGGTTCTTTTTTCTTACTCCACCCTTGTGCTCACAACCCAACTGGGGTTGACCCTACCGAGGAACAGTGGAGAGAAATTTCGTATCTTTTTAAGGTAACTATACCAGATGCTGTGTTTCGCCACATTTCTGCATATCCAGATAGTCAACTTAAGTCTGTCTTTGTTTTTTTTTTTTTTCTTTCTAGGTAAAAAATCATTTCCCCTTCTTTGACATGGCTTATCAAGGTTTTGCAAGTGGGGACCTCGACAGGGATGCCCAATCAATCCGGATTTTTGTTGAAGATGGGAACTTAATAGGTTGTGCTCAATCCTTTGCGAAGAACATGGGATTATATGGACATCGAGTTGGTTGTCTCAAGTATGTGCACATTCTGGATTATATTTTGAGGTTTTGTGTATATTTTTCATTGTCATAGGTTGGAATAGACTGGTTTTATTCCTGGTTTATTAGAGCAGAGAGTTATTTGAGAGCTAGCTTTCGCACCTGTTTGAGTTAATTATAGATTGTGAGTAGTGATAAGCATAAAATAGTACACAAAATCAGAGAAAGTAATTGACACAGTCCTAAACCATACCGAATTATCTTCACTGCCATTGAATGATAGTCAAATGGTATGGTCTGGTTGCTGTTCAAGTAACCTAAAAGTCCTCACCTCTCACCCTCTTGACTTGTCTTTAGGTTTGAATTCTGATATCAGTTACTTTTGCTTCTTTCAGTGTTCTCTGCAATGATGCAAAGCAAGCAGTTGCAATTAAAAGTCAACTGCAGCAGATTGCCCGGGCAATGTATAGCAGTCCTCCTGTTCATGGTATATTACTGGTCTCAGGTATCTTGAGTGATCCTAATATGAAAGCACTTTGGGTCGAAGAGGTGAAGGTAAATACTATCACGAGTTATTTTATCCTGTTTTGTTTTATTATTTCTCAATTAGATATACGAATCGGTATCTAATATCCCTTCTGATCATACATGCAAAAATAAGGTGATGGCAAATCGCATTCAAAGTCTGCGGACTACTCTGCGGAAAAGCCTTGAGCAATTGAGTTCTTCGCTCAATTGGGAACACATAACTAATCAGGTTAGTAGTTTAACATTGTAGTTCAATTCATGCTGCTTCAAGTTCAGAGTATTTGAGACAAAGAAAAAGGAACTGAAATTTTAGCATTTAACTTTAAACATTTAGCTAAAAAATTACCAAATTGCAGGTTGGGATGTTTTGCTTCTCCGGCTTGACCCCTGAGCAGGTTGATCGGCTGCAAAGGGGATTTCACATTTACATGACTCTTGATGGACGTATGAGGTAAACCTATTCTAAGAAATAATGCATAGATCTAGTCCTAAGATAGGTTTTTTCATTTTCTATTATATTAATTTAATGAGCTATAGGAATAACATAAGCTGTCTGATATGACTGCACTTGTCACGTGCAGCATGGCTGGTGTTACCACAGGCAATGTGAGTTATTTAGCAAATGCAATTCATGAAGTAACCAAATTTGGTTAGGAAGCATTGATTATCTTTAACCGTCTCCATCAGCTTACATGCGACTACTGATCAATTTTTATGCTGCTAAAGACTTGTTTAAGTGATGATAACTATACAACCACAGATTGTTGAGGAGCTGGAGAATAAAAATTTCAGACATGACTCGGCTTATTATTGTTCTATTTTAGGCTTTGTAAATAATCAATCTTTTTTACACAAAAATATCAATCTATATAGTAATGCAGATGGGACAGATGAAATTGTACATGCTTGTCCCTGATATGAGCTTCTGAGTTCTAAAAACTATTTTATTAGAATGTGTGATGATTTCTTGCTAGTTTTTCATCAATGAATTATCATATGAAGACTCTGATATTTGATTTTAATTCATCAATATCTCGCCTCTCATCGATATTGTAGACGCTTTTTGAGAAAGAACAGAAAAGCAAAAGCTGTCTTGCTTCTGAAGCAGCTGAAAGAGCCTAGTTACTGTAATTGATTTAAGAATCTGGAAGTTTTAAGCATGGAAACTTTAATGGTTTGTCCGTGTAAAGCCAAATCAATCCCTAACATATGGGTAAACATGGACCACAATCCCACAGAACAGCTGTGAAACACGCTCGTGATGCTAGCAGGCTGAACTGCCGACAAGTTGGACACAAGCAAAGCTTGAGCAACTGTTATTTGTTAGTCGTTGGATTTCCATTTTGGAATCTTCTTTCTTGTGAGGTTCTTCAGTCTCATCTAGTCTTCTTTGTCAGTCATTAGAAAGAACAAAATGAGATCCTTTAGCAGTACATCTTTCTTTGCTCTTTTGTTCTTTAGGTTCTTAAAGTGCAGATGCTTTGGGCCCATGACATTGACTCATTGGATTTTTCTAAGAACGAACTGTTTATGATTCATGGTTATGAAGAAATTTCCCTGAGCTTTGTATTCGATCTGATTTTGCTTTTGTTTATGCTCATCTTTTTGGATTGTATGAGCAAAGATCTGATCTTGTCTTAAGCAGCAAATCAATAATGCCTAAACTAGGCAAGATGAACAGGGATTACACATACATGCAACAATTATGCATTTGATTGAATAATTGTGTAGTCGGTGAGTCAACTCATTAATTGATCTTATTTAGAGACAGGCAGAAGCTTGATGTTCTCTTTTTACAAAATATGACAAGATTTCAATATGAGACAGAGGACAACTCAGAGCCAAAAGATTCCTAGCAAAAGGGCTATGGTGAAATTAAATATTTTGGTAGGAAACTGTACCAATCTATCCTCTTTGCATTAAATAATCACAGAGGTGGAGATAGAGACACAGAAACTTCTAACAACAATGTCTTTCGGCAATCAGTTACTAACTGCACCCCACCTTAAAATGTATCCTCCAAAAATACGCTAATGCCCTACCAAGTGTGTTCTTGAGGGCTTGAGAATCATGCTCATTAAGGCAATGCATTATCATAGTAATTAGTAAGAAATTAGAGATGATGGATGACCAGTAGGGTACTGATAATTTCATGCACGCTATGACGGTGTTTATCGGTTGCTAAATTGAGCCAGAGGTTCAAGTAATTTCATTATTGGTGAGTGCAGAATTTAGAGGAAGATGCTGAAGTTCTAACAACAGAGACGACGCTGAATTAATTAGATACGTCACAGTAGCAAAATAAACTAGCTATGTTTTCAACAAATTCAAAATACATTTCATTAATCATGGCTGTTCAAGTCACACAATCACAGAAAAATTAAGACCACCGAAGATTAAAAACACACACATTAGCATAGACATGTTGAGAATTTCTAGACAGTTCCTAGGCCAGATCGAACAACAACGATGACTAAGAATTGGCTACCACACACCATAGCATCCTCGAAGCCCACCGGTACTGGCATTTCTCCCGCTAATGCCAAAGCACAAAGTTGAAGTAGGTGATCCCATGTGTGATTCTTCAACATCTTCAAAAACCCTCGAATCAAATGACGATCCACGGCTAGAATACCTGCTCCTCTCATGGTACTTTCTTGGAGTCAGAAGACTTGATGAATTCAAAGATGACCATGATGCAGAAGACGGGGTTGATGACAAATTTGTTGCAGAAGTGGACACGTTGTTTTTCTTGGGATTGTTCCTTGAAAATAACAAGTGTAAAAGACTGGATCTTGAGTGTTTCTTGATGGTTTTTTTATCAGAATTTCTATAGTAAGAGGGAGGTGGAGTTAGAGGAGGGAGTGTATTTTCACAAAATGTGTACTTGGGGGTACCAGGCTGAGACTCCCACACAAATGGAACACCAACAGATACCCCACCATAATACACTCTAAAAGAAGGGTTAGCCATGGAGCTTTCCCTGGACAGAAGCCTGGAAAAAAACTTGTCATCTTGCTTAATCTGGAGGGCTTTCTGCGGAAGGTCCATGTCTGGAGTAGCACTCCTCCTAAGCATTGCTGGGTTTCAGAGACTAGACAAGAAGGTTTCAGAAATGAAAGAGAGGGAGCACCTAAGAATTACTACTAATTAATTGAAATCTTGCACCTCATATATAGAATAGAATAGAACATGCGTTGTTGGTCATACATTGACTTAAAAAGATTTGTGCGAAGGTGCATGGTGCCCCACCCTAGAGCATCAGTGACCTAACAAAGCCCTCTAGATATCATAGCTACCCTTTTTTTGACCATTGTTTCCAGTTCTTGTTTAACAGTGGCGGGCTCTAAGCTCATCAGTTTACTCGTGCTTCTCAGCATAGGGATTCTCCTGGCCGTGCAAGGCAATCTAGAGCCTTTCTCTGCATGGCCCCCATCCAAGAATTCGATAAGAATGCAAAAGTTAAAGAAGAATTGCCTCTTTTTTTTTTAGTTTGGGTGGTAAGATTTGCACCTCTGCACACTTTTTTTTAAGTGATGGAAGCTGGTTTTAATATATTAAAATAAACTGTTATGCAAGCTATCTATATTCTAACTAATAAAATATTCATGATAAATTTCTTTTTCGTAGCATATCCGATCTTAAAATAATGGCAACAAAATTAAATCTTGATTATTTAGGGGTATTTAGGTGTATGATGTCAGTTGTTTTTTAAAATGTTTGTCACTTGAAAATACATTTTAAAATCAACATATCAAAACAATCTGAAAACACTAAAAGATATTAATTTGAAATAAAAAATAAAACATTTATAAAACACAAAAATAAATATATTTTTAATAATACGTGAATTGATGCGTTATTTTGTTTTATTGCCTCTTTTTCCGAGACTTTAACCTAGATGGCAGTGAGAAAATAATTCATTAACAAAATGTTTTTTTTTTCTTGCTCGCTCGCTCGCTCGCTCATGGCCATGGCCAATATGGCCTAGATCAGTTGGAACACAATGAGACATTTGAGTCTAGAAAGCTATGATCACTTCGAGGAGCAAGGCATGTGATCCAATGACACTTGACACATGCTTACGATGTGATAGTCAAACTGTTTCTTGAAATGCCCCATATGGGATGCAAATGCGATCCAATAGCCTGGAGTGCAAATGCATTTACAATAAAGTATTATTTGCTTCCACGGCACTTGAATTAAAATATTACCCTCTCATCCATGGAAGCCATAGCCATTTATGGAGAGCTGTCCTGGACTCGGTAGGACCGAGTGATGCTGATTTTTTTCATCTTTTATTTTGTGTGATAATTAAATGTGTCTTCCTTTTAATTTGGTTGATGGAAATTAAATTTTTTTTTTAAGTAAGGTTAAAGATGCATTGTGTGATGCTGACATGAACACCCGTAATTGATTAAGATGATATACAGTGATTGGTCCTTAATTAATGGGTTTGTCTCTACAAAATATATTAATGAGGGTACAACAAGACTGATGGGAAAGTGGGCCTGCAATCCTCCATGGAGATTGAAGGTTGTTTCTGAGGTGGGCCTTGCAATGGTGACCCTTTGATAAAGCTGGAAGCTTGATTGGGCTCAATCATGATTTGGTGTTGGGCCATGGCAGCCATCATGTCTTGACCTACAGCAATACTTAAGGATACCATCCTGTCAAATACTTATTGCTTTCTCGATCAACACTCAGGAAACACGAGTTGGCTTATGCTTATTTTTGAGGTGTTTGAAAATGAGATAATAATTATTTTAAAAAAAAATTTATTTAAAAATAAATTAAAATAATATTTTTTATTTATAAAAAATTGAAGTCACCTCCTAGTAAAAAAGAATATTAGAGATCTAACCCTGAGGGGTGTACTTCCTAGAGGTCATCAGTTCTAGTCCCACAAACCTCAGGATTACTAGAGGCTTACATGGCAAGCTGACCCGGACACCCACGTTAATAAAAAAAATATTAGAGATCCTAAAAATTAGAACTGATTTTAGATATTCAAGTAAATGGTCCTGAGAGCACATCAACATCATTCTTACCCTATTCTTTCAAATAAAAGATTATTTTTATTGTCTTGTGACAAGTATCTACATATTAGTTTGAGATATTTTTTATACCTCAATTTATAAGAGCAATTGTTTTCTTTCCTAAATGAATGAACATAATATGTATTGATCTCAACAACTCTAATTAATATATAGTCTTAATAAAACATTGATTGTGATCATTTACGAATAATATATTGATGCAATAAGAATCTCTTAATTATAATTTTTATAATTTTATTTGTAAAGTATTTTTGTTATTTGGACTTTATCTTTACTCTAAATTTATTAATTAAATATTATATTTATTATTCAAATATAAATAAATATTTAAAATAAAAAAAAAAATCTTTATTAATAATAAATATATTTTATGTTAATAAAATCAAGGTAACACGTAACCAATTGATTGATTATGATATATTTATTAATACCGAGAAAGTCTAAATCGTAAAGAACAACACTGCGACCATCACTTGTCGTAACTATAAAAGAGAGACTTTTTTTTTATAACCCAAAAAAAAAAATAATAATAAGGTAAGAGTTACTCTGTAAATTAAAATAATGTACAAAAAGAAAAAATAATCATGAAGGTATGAAAAATCTTGGGAATTCTTGTTGCCGGGAGATCTCTATCAAGAAGGGAAAGTGCCATCCCGGCCTCCTAGCTCGAGAAACTGATTATTTTGGCTTGGATTTCATTTGTACTTCCTTTCCATTGGTATATGATCTTTCATTTGTTTTTAGATTATAAAATGGAATAAACAATCTTATTGGCATAAAGCAAGTGTGCAAAATGCAA
The DNA here is from genome assembly GCF_000002775.5 of Populus trichocarpa. NCBI lineage: Eukaryota > Viridiplantae > Streptophyta > Magnoliopsida > Malpighiales > Salicaceae > Populus > Populus trichocarpa. The sequence continues at coordinate 8,311,755 of NC_037290.2, forward strand.
ATAAACTAAGTATTCTTTGCACTCAATCATTTCCTTCCAATTGGATATTAATTGAAGATTTTTATTACACGTCACCTTCTTTTGTTTGTTAGTGAAGCTATCCTATTATCTAGAAAAAAAATAAAAGAAATAAAGTGGAAGGTCACCATTTAAGTGTTTGTTTGGCGCGCACTAAATTTTAATTTTTCTACTCTAAATTAATTTTTTAAATTATTTTAGTACATTGATATTAAAAATTAATTTTAAAAAATATTATTTTAATATATTTTTAAATAAAAAAAACATTTTAATAAACAATATCTGTCACCGTCACAAATAACCCCTTCCAACCCCAGTTAATATCCTTTCCTTCTCATAACCATCGCTTCCTTCCTTGTTTCATTAACTACCCAACCAAAGTCAAAACTCCACCATCCACTCACATCTTGCCACATCACTATCATTTCCAATCAACTAAAAACGATAAACGCCCTTCTGTCTCTAATCGTCCATCCCCATAGTAACACGTAGACACATGTCATAAGCATTTAATCTGCTCCTCATCACAGAAGATCATAAGTCATTGGATTAAAACAGGGCCAGCAAGCAACCCAACTATAATTCGTCTATTTGGCTGATCAGACACTCTAATCCGAAGAGGAACTGCTACCTCTCTCTCTCTCTCTCTCTGTTTTCAATTCCATCGATCAAAATCCTCTTACCGCCGGCGAAATTCCGATTAGGTAATCTTCCTTATATTTATTTCGGTATTCTATTGATCTCTTATATGGTTCATGGTAATCAATTCCATCAAAATTTTAGTTTCCAAATTTTAATTAATCTATTTTTTATTTAATTATACCGTTTTTATGCAAGTTAAAACAAGGTAATTATTAATAGATTTCTAAGCTAATTAGATTTAGTTATCGTAGCTTTGAAGTTACTAATTAACAGTTAATCAGGCAGTACAAGATGCAAATTATCGCAGAAAAATGGAAGATTAGGGCTATTAGCCTGATTCTTAGGCTGTGTTTGTTTGTTTTTGTTTTAAATTAATTTTTTTTATATAATTTTGGATCATTTTGATGTGTTGAAGTAAAAAATAAAGGTTAAAAAATGAAAAATATATTTCCAAATAAAAATCATTTTCAAAAGCAAGCAACCGCTATTATAATCTCAAATACTACCTTAATCACACTATCTGTGGAACTCGTAATCTGTGTTGCCATCACTTGCCTATAAATTTTATGTAAAATCTAGTTGCTCCAAAATGAGGGACAATGACTTTTTTTATTAAGGTGTTGCTCCTTAGTATCATTGTTGACTCTCTCAAAGTTGTGTTTAGTTGTAAAATCTTATTGCCGATAGTGAATTTAAACCCTCCTAGCTGTTATTGTACTGAAGAGTTGTTGCGAAGAATAATGCTCGTGTTATGAGAATTCTCCTGAAATTAACAGGTTAATGTAGAGGCTGCCTTTGTATAATGCTCGATGTAGGACTATGGTTATAAAGAGCTAGTTATAAAAGATTTTAATCATGAATGTTGATTGGATAGATAGATAGATAGATAGAGAGTAGAAGAATGTGATTTTACAGGGAATTTCTAACTGCAGAAGCAAATATTACTTCCCAGGATATTCTAAGACAGTTCCAATTCATAAAAATATGGATAGAATATGTTTCCTTGCAGGATAAATTTACTTCTTGGCAACTGTTCTGCATCCAGATTTAAAGTAGTTGGATCTCTTAAGTTTTACCTATTTGGAATTTCTCTGGTGCTGGTTTTTCCTTCTATCTGCAGTAATTATATTCTTCTCTCTTATGGTCATCAATTTTTTTTTTGAATTTTTCTTTAATGCTTGGAAAAATTTTCCTTGTGGTATTAACTTCATGTAAGTTTAGGTTATTATGGACATGAGAATAGGGCTGTTATTTCTTCTCACTCTAAGTGCTGCTGGGTCCACTGCTGCTAGACAAATGGCAGCCACTGAGATTTTCAGGACAACCACAGGAACCTATGATATATCAGGTAATCTCTTAACCCTTTTTGTATACTAATTAACAGAATCTTTTGCAATTGTATACCATCAGGTGATGGACCTATGGTTTCGTGGTGTAATTTGAAACTCTGTTAGCCGCACATTGTGACTATAGTGCCATAACAATGACATGTTTAATTTATGTTGGCACGCACTGCTTCTGTTATTGCTTGGCCAGGGAAATTGATTAGAAATGGTTCTGTTCTGTTTAGTCAGATGTTAAATTATAGCTCAGTGTTATCTGAACTTATATCTAGCAGTTTTATTGATTAATCCCACTAGCAGTTTCATTTTAAATACTCTGCAGAGTACACCAACAGAGCATATTCAATTTGGTGATGTTTTACAGCTTAAGATGTGTTTTTCTTCTTCTTTTTCTTTGGGGGGGTAGGAAAAAACCTGCTGCCTTTCATTTTACACTGCATCAGAAAGATATTATAATGTTACTGTCTCTAAAGTGGAATTTTGGCAATGGATGCTGGCAGTGACAATAGCCATTCTTCTTGATATAACAGGTCCATCACTTGTATGTGATCGCTTTTTGGGTTATTCTCACTCATATTAGAAGCAAAAAGTGTGGGATCCTTGAAATTTGATATTTGCCAAAGTCATGTCATTGTATGATCATGGATAGGTAGATCTTAAACAACTCTCCCATTTAAAGATGCTTCAAATCTATCCTTTCTGGTTGGAAAATAATTTGCTTTTTGTAGGATTGCTGATGTGAACTCCTTGACTCCCTTATATGATCATGGATGAGTAGATCTAAAACAACTCTCCCATTTAAAGATGCTTCATTTCTGGTTGGAAAATAATTTGCCTTTTCTAGGGTTGTTGATGTGAAACTTCTTAATTCTGAAAATATTCCCATTACTGATCCTGTGCTTCCTTTTTCAGCTATAAAAATGAAAAACCAGGAGCAAGAAACAGATATTCAAACTTCAAACAATGTTACCAGGAAAGATGAGGTGTGCACATTGTGTGAGGAGTTTGCTGCCCAGGCACTTGATTACATGGCTGAAAACAAAACCCAGACTGAAATTCTTGAAATCCTTCACAAAACCTGTTCTCGGTTGACTACTTTCAAGCAAGAGGTAACCTTTAGCTTTTTGGCTGATCATTATTGGATGTTGAATTGGAAACCAAAAATTTTGGCCCTTCACTTCTTTCCATCAATTGTGCTACCTTCAGTTTTTCTCTGCAAGATTTTGTTTGTGGTTTGTGTGTTGGTCTAAATTCTGTATGATAATGTATAATTCTGGACATCCACCTCGGTAGCATTGGTGGAGCAGCAAGTGTGGAGTTGCAAATTCTAGCAGGGAGATTTTTTTTTTGGAAGGCAGGCAGAACGGAGTGGATTGGCTGAATGCTATTATCACACCCATTTGCTATAAGAGAAATTGAGCATGTGATCTCTGTCTATAGTAGTCGATTACATCAAGTGGAGTCCTAGGATGAAGGATTTGGAAATGTTCTGACCGTGCATGATTTGTTCTTGAAATGTATGCTCTTGTGACTTAAATTGACTTGTGGTTGCTAGCCTGAGAATTTTACCATTGCAACCGTATATCATGCTGTATGTACAGGTGGCTTTACATGTGCATAAAATGTCGTCTTACTTTCTCCATACTTGAGTGAATCCTTAAATTGACTTTTGTTTTAGAAAGCTTAATATAATCTATTTGGACGTTTCTTGTTGCAAGACTGCATAAATTGCACTTATTTTTATCTAAAAGATGTTATTGTACTTGGATATGGATAGTTTGTTTTCAATGGTCAGCATACCACCACAAGTGCCAATTGGACAGATAATGATTGCAGAGATTGTTCATGTCATGTAATTTGAATAATTATAGTGTAAATTCATGCACCACAAATTTCTATTTCTAGGTGTATGTATGACTGTCTAATTTGACTAATTGCACCCAGTATTGTTACTTAGTGGTGGAACTCTGGCCATGGAGAAGCTTGTAAAACTTTGTGTATCTTAAAATCCTTGAATACTTAATTATGGTACTTGACCAATTCTAAATGCTTTATGTTTTGCTTTGCACAGTGCATCACTTTGGTGGACTACTATTCTTCTATTTTCTTCTCATATGTTTCCTCTGTGCAATCTGATGATTTCTGTCGCAAATACAATCTCTGTCATGAAATGGAAATCTTCTCTGCAAAACACCAAGAGGATAGCTGTAGCATTTGTCAACATGCTATTTCAGAAGTATTAGTCAAGTTGAAAGATCCTGACACACAGGTTTGCATTTGACTGTTGGCTAGCATGGATAATGATTATAAAGGTTGTTTTGCTTTACTGCCGCATCATTTGGAATTTTGGATGCAATTAGTTAATCAATCACGCATGTTAGATCATTGTTTTCTGGATCAGTGACCAACCAAAGACCAAAAGGCACCAATCTGGCAATCCATTTGTTGGACTGACTAACAATAAATAACTAATTAGTTGTTGATATCATATCCTTTGAAACACTTGTCCAGTCCAGAAGAACTACAGAAACAGGATAATGGAACTTTCTTCCTCTTCCTTTTTATATTTTTGGGAAACTGATTAGTGAGATAATCTAATTGTCACCTCATTGCAGTTAGAGTGCAATTAATTTATACACCGACAGAATCAATCTTAAGTTCTTATAATTTCTCTATTTATTTACTTTTTATCGTGTATGATGCATGTATTGCAGTTCTTTGCCAATTAGTCAACCTAATGCTCATTCTTGCTTTTTTTGTTTTTTTTCCCAGCTGGAAATAATCGATTTACTTTTGAAGGCATGCAACTCCATGGAGAATTATGCTAAAAAGGTGAGAACAATACTGGAATTTAAGATGAAATGTTTATAGGATTACACTTTAATTCAATTGTAATTCAGAAGACAGTGAATAGGGCCATAACTCAACCTGCACCACAAATTTATTAAGCTTCTCCATCTTGTTGGCCACCTATTTGATTTGTCACGCTTATTTGCATGATAGTGGTGATCCTCATTGATTGATCGATTTCATTTTATACTCATGGTCAATGGTTTGTATAGGCATCCTAGGATCACCATCTATAAGAAAACTACACAATGAACACGTAAGGCTAGACAAAATTAATATAAAAGAAACATTAAATTGAAATTTTAGTGGCGTTTTTCCTGGCTATTAAAATTCTCAATTAAAGGTTACAGGAAAATTCAACCTGCGACCATATGTTACAACTCGATTTATTTCTCTAACATCTTGTTTGGATTTTTTGGCAGTGCAAAAGGATGGTTTTTGAGTATGGCCCCCTGATTCTTATCAATGCAGAGCAGTTTCTGGAAACAAAAGATGTATGCACACTGTTACATGCCTGCAAAGTGCCAAAAGACAGTGGTGAGCAAGCATCGACAATGCTGACGGCTGATTCATAATCATGATGCGAAAGATCAATTGGAAAGAAAATGCTCATGTTGCAGGTGTGCATAATAACTGGTGCTTCAGTTGTAATTACGGTGCACTGTGATTTCATTACGTGTTTGAAATAATTACATTCTTGTTGTATAAAAACCATAGATCTGGAAACTCATTTCTCTGCTCATCGGAAGCTCTGGATAATTGAATTAGTTTGATTTGGGAACTTCAGATCTTGCAGGTTGCTGATGAACAAAAACAAAAAAGAGAAAACTTACACAGGCTTTATTACATGACACTGGTGGCTTACTCCATTTAGTTGCTTCTCGTCCTTGCCCTGTCCTCAAATTTAGTTTGTGGTAACAACCTCCTCACCTCGGTTAAATGTGTTGATTCCTATATATTAAATTTGCTAAACCTTGTGGTCTATAAGTTTTGCTAAACGTGTTTTATATACCAAGAAGGCAGCGGTTTTTTTTTGTTTGCGTACTTGACGTCTTTTTAACATAATTTGGACCGAGGGAAGTGGATTTGACACGTTATCCTTGAAGTTTTGTTGCCTTTTATGCAAGCTGCTTTCTCTTGGCATGTTATGGCCATACGAAATATGATCAAATTACTGTGCCAATTCTGAGTGAAGGGGGATCACCACGGGCATCACAAGGTTAAAAATCTAACTGATAATACAATAAATAAATAAAAACAAAAAAAAGTATGTTGAAGCTCGTTGCTATTCCAACTGGACAAGCCCAACAACCGAGCTTCAAGGTGAATAATTGTGGAACTGGTAAAGCAACTCTCTTTTTTTCCTGACCTTGGAAGCTGAAGATGGAAATTTTGAAGCTGTTTAGTGAGAAAAAAAACAAGAGCGTCAGATTTATAAGTCAGTTATGATGTTCTATATTTTGTTGTTATTAAAAAGTACTTAAAATGATTTACAACTTCATTTCTTTATTTACAGTATGTGAAAGTTGTATAGCAATTGTTGTATCCTTGTATTATTTCTGAAGTTAATGTATTTTTTGTACAGAATTTTGAGTATTCCCTATAATTTTCCCCTTCGAGTCTCGTTTTATTGTTGATTCCAAGTTGCATAAAAAATTTTCCAAATCTTTGAGTTATGTAATTTATAGTAGTTTCTTTAGTTTCCTTATTAATGGTAAAATTAGCTACAATCTCTTGAAGAATTATGTTTCTATCTTCAATTAACCACAAAAAACCAATGATTGATCGAAAAAAAGAAGAAGAATGTTTGCTGGTATTATAAAAAAATACCCTCTAAATATTATTAAAAATATCTCAACGATCGTATTTAATAACAAAGTAAAAATTGAATGAGAACAAAATAATCTTATATAAAGAAAAATAAAGCTTAATTATCAGCAAAACAAATGTTGAAGGACGAATTGAAAAAAAAATCAATTTTAAAAAAGGACAAAAAACCTAACTCGAGTCAGCATATCAAATTTATGGCTCAGTTGTGAGATTAGGGTAGCCCCATACAAAAAAATAAAATAAAATAATGGAGGTCAACTCTCAAGCAAACTAAATGATGAAAAGTAAATCTGGAAAAAAAATCAATTTAAATAAAACCTTGATTTTTTTTTTATTCAACATAGGTTAACTTGACTAACTTAAGGTCAATAACCTCATAGAAAAGAAAACAGAAAAAATCATGAAGCTTATAGTTCAATAATCTAATGTTGAAAGATGAGATTGAAAAATAAAAGATCAAATTTAAATCGAGCTAATCTTTAAAACTCGTGACACCAGGATTACCCCATAAAAGATAAACGTGAAAAAATCACGAAGAAAAATTCATAATCATCAAAAATTAAAAAAAACTAACAATCAAAACAATGAGGATCAAATATGGTATAAAAAAGTAAATGAAAGAAAATAATAAGGGAATAAATTAAAAAATATGTATAAAATACAAAAGAAATAGTAATCAAAAGAAATAGGACCAAATTGAATACAAAAATTAAATGAAATAAAATGTTGATGGATAAAATTAAAAAACATTAAAAAGCATTAAAAGAAAAAACAAATATCAATCAAAAAAATAAGGATAAAAATTAATACATACAAATTATCAGAACACATTTAATTTTTGATAAGGTTGGCGTGAAATTCAAGGCAAAGAGAGAGAAAAATGAGGGGAAAAGGTCCATTGAAGCCCAATCATTGTTCCGTTATGCGCACGCTCATGATCATAGAGAAGAGAACAATGTGATGCTTTCAGCACCGTCTCAAAAGGCAACATTTATTCGTCGAGAGACACAACACGCACTGCTCAAAAAACATAGATGCCTCCTACTCGCCAACCACTTTATTTTTTCTAATTATATTTATATTTGTAAAAATATTGAATTGCTCTTCATTCAAATTGATTATAACTAAAAAATCATAATGAAAATACAAAAACAATCCTAGATGTTAGTTTTGATTTTTTTTGCTTTTAAAAGCAATTTAGTTATTTCACAGTACAATCAAAGCATTAAAAAACCGAAAAGCCTTTGAATCACAGTTTTAAGGTTTTTCTCTTTTAAGAGTATTTAAATCATTTCACTATGCATCCAAAATATTAAAGGATTGATTTGTTTCCAATTAATATGATAATAATAAATGAATACTATTGAAAATATTGTTTTGCCCTAAATAACTAATTAAATGATTTTGTTAGATAATTATAAAATAATCATTTCACTTTCATAATTCATAATAAATTGTCTTGATAATAAGTGAAAGATTTATCTCTTTTAGCTTTTAATTGTAGTAGCAGTTATTTGTGTTTATTGTGTTCAGAGGCTGTTTCTTGGATTGGAAAACAAGGGGAATGTACTGATGCAAAAGCATGAGATAGGGAGATTGTTGGGGAAAGCACCTTTGCCAAGGTCTACCATGCAAGTAATCTCAAAACTGGCCTGAGTGTGGCGAAGAGAAGGTATTAAGTGAGAAATTCTTTTCATGAGACTGATTAGACATCCGAATGAGGTGATGGCTACCAAAACTAAGATTTACTTTGCATAGAATATGTTAAAGGTGGTGAGCTGTTCAACAAGGTTGCCAAGGGAAAGCTTAAGGAGGATGTTGTGAGGAAATATTTTCAAGTTTCAACAGCTGATTAGTGCGGTTGATTCTGTCACAGTAGAGTTTTGCATCGTGATCTGAAGCCAGAAATCCTGCTGTTGGATGAGAACAAAAATTTAAAGGTTTCTGATTTTGGATCAAGCGCTCTTGCTGAATCTAAGCGGCAAGATGAGTTGCTTCACACAACCTGTGGAACCCCTGTTTATGTTGCTGCAGAAGTGACAACACAAGAGGCTATGATGGAGCTTAAGCTGATATTTGGTCTACCGGCTACATCTTAAATTCCGTGATCCAGATGTTATGGAGAGTTTAGGAAGACAGGGTAGGGAGAATTAGAGCACAGAACGGTCGGTGAACATTGCTGCAAATCCAAACAACTAGCAGTTCTTATTCTAAACTTAACTTCATGTTTTATGTTTCATAATTATCAGCTAGCAAATGAACCCTGCTTAATCGATATTAGCCTTTTTCCTGGCCTCCTATTCCAACATTGGGGAGAACTACAGGGAAATCGGGGCTCCATGACACGTTCTTTAAGAGGGAAATTTTGGTTTCCACGAATAGATAGCCTTTGACTTGGGATGGAGGGGGGAGGCTCCCAGGTACATGGAAAAGTGAACCTAACATGAAAAGAAGGCCAAAATAGCTTCTCATAAGCATAAGCAGCATGCGTTAGCATCATCTCATTGGCATTCATTCAGATGAAGATCAAGTGGTTTACAACTACGAGGAGGAATAGCTCCATTTTCAAAAGAAGAAATTTTCCTCAAAAAGGGGACACCCCCCTCTCCCCCAGGCAAAACCTAAAAAATTTAGAATTGTAGTAAACCTAACTGTTACCTCATGCACAGGTGAATGCATGTCAAAGGGTAATCCTAATTTCCTATGCATGCTAAGTACGTAAAGATCAATGCCCCTTTTAAAGAACCGATGGAAGAAGATACAATCGTGTCCAGTGTACATCTGAGGGGCATTTGCCTCTTCAGAACAGGAGGTCTGATCAGGCGCCTCATACTGTCACCCTTTTTTTTTTTTTTTTACTTTTCTTTCCTTTTTTTAATCGAATGACCACTGTACATCTGAGGTGGGGAACAAACCACCAAAATTGGGTCTTGTGACAGATGACTTCCCGAAACCTTCTCCTGAACCTTGTGCACCCCATTCATTCCTGCCAGTGGAAAAGAAATGAATCAGAGAGATTAGCATTATCAGTTTCAACACTGTAGACAAGCAAGTAGACAAGCAAATAGACAAACTAATAGCACTCAAAGGTTGATTAGTTGTTCTAATCATTAATGAACATAATCGTTAGTAATCAAAATATTGTATTAGTTTTATTTACATATTCAAATATAGTAAATACATCTAATTAGTGCGTATATAATTATCAAATTATGTTAAATTTTATTAGAATTGTGCTTGTTTTTATATATTGCTGCATCACCTGCCAAGGAGAATATCAATAAACATTTATTGTTTATGCAAATTATTTTTTTGGATCTGTGTCGAGTATTTAAGTTTTGACTCGACATTAATCTTAAGTATTTTTAATAATCTTTGAAATAATTATTCATATTTCTTTCTTTGCATTCGGATGCTTCATCATGGTGTTGATTAGTTTCCCAATACTCTTGAAAAAATAGATTATTATATATATATTTCAGGGGGTTTAACAGTTAGGTGAGTACAACCTCAAACTCTACAATCTAAGAGACCGAAGGCTGCAGCAGATACCTGCATTACAACAGTTTTTCTTGGTCCTAAGCCACTCCAATTAATTGTAGCCAGGAATTAGAATTCGGCCCAAGAAATGGATATTGTACATGAACACGCTAAGTGTGACAAATACCACCGGGTGGTTATTTAAATAAGCAACCGAGAATAGTGACCATAGTAAAGGTTAAAAACCAGAGTTCACTCATGAATTTATATTTAACTGCGAAAAACTTGGGCATCAAGTGTCACATCATTCTTTTATTGTCCAAAACAATGGAATTATTTCAGTGCATCAATCTAACACAATATTCTTTTCATCTCAGTTATCATAGTTTTAATTGATATCAGATGATCTTCAGATGTTTCAACAATGATAAAAGTCAGACTGATGGTTTCTCGTTTTAGTCATATATACATTCCAATTCGAGATTAGAGATCTAATAAAAGAGAGTTCAAATGATGATGCACTCACTTGGAACAACTATGGACTGGAGATGACCCCAAAGCATTGTCGGTTGCAGCTCCAGTGGGACTCCGATAAATCACTTCATTCTGAGCACATTCCTCCTGAGATTTCAGAGAGAACTGGCTAGTGCTGCCTGATAATGGTGGGAAAAAGGCATTCTGTAACCATGGTTCATTTTCACTTGAACCAATGACTGGACTGAAAACCCCACCATTCTGGCCATTGCCAAGAAAAACCTTCTGGGGAGAAAGAGTACCAGAAAGGATTTGATCATCTTTTGTAAACAGCGATGGCATAGTTTTCTGAGATGGAGGTGGTATAATATCTTCCTTGGTTGATCTGTTTCGTTCTGGGGGTAAAAGCCAGCTTCCTGGGCCACCTACTAAACCTAAACCATCCTGACCAAGAGGTGAACTGTTCCACATTTGCCATGTTCTCTTCTCATTCCCATGCATATCATCCGTAGGTAGAGTGTTAAAATCTTGGGCTATAGGAGTAGTTGGGAACCAATTAGAACCATTATTCTTTTCATCAGCAGTTCGTAGTCTTGACAAAGGGGACTCAATTGGAGATGGCTTGTTCACTTCAGGAGATGCAGACACATTCTTTATAGCATAAGGCCTTTCCAATCCCAGTCCCATGTCTGGCGCAAAACCAGTTCCCAGGTCTAACTGAAAATTATCAAGCGACTCTGAAACAGGCCCAAGCAATGATATTGGGTCAGGAATATAACATGGGTCTTCAAACAGTTCCGGTTCTTCAGGTATAAAATCACAGGACCCTTCCACAGAACGGGGAAAAATTGGTTCAATAGGAGGTGAGAAACCTAAACTAGTGCTACTGGATACATTTGGAAATGCAGAGGCTGGAAATGGTGATGGCAGCCCAAAATTGATTGGATTATCAAATGATTGCATTGGTGATGATTGCAAAGGAAACTGTTGTGCTTGAACTTCTGCTTGTTTTGAATTTGGTCTACAGATGACATTTGCATTTGAGGATGAAGGAGCAGGTGATGAGCGTGCAAATAATTGCTGCCATGTTTTCTTAGGTTGGCTTGGTTGCGTTTCAGAGAGCACCTGTTGTGAATAGCAGAGCATCTTAACACTTTTTTTCTTATAAATGCATTGCTAATCCACAAGCATCCAAAATAAGCTATCTGTCTTTAATAAAAACCCTAGCATGCCTTCCAATCAAAGTTACCCATAAGTATGGGCAAATAACCAATGATAGGAGACAAATCTCATCACAAAGCAAAAGGGCAAGCATTTAAAAAATCTAGATCAAACTTATGCACATATGACTAAAATAGCAAGGAGAATTTCAATATGGGATTAAAAAAAAAAAAAAACAATTTCTGCATAACTTATCCAGCATGCCTGTAAACATAATAAAAAAAAATTAATACAAGACAATTTCACCAGAACCCTAGCATGCTTTTCAAACAAAGTTTCTAAGAAGAACAGGCAACTAGGCATTAACAGAAAATTTTCAACGCAACTAAACAAACATTTTAAAATCTATATCAAATTTACACAAAGTTGAAATGACAGTCAATCAAGCCGGTTAACCATTATGTTCAATCAAAGTTGCAAAATAAGTGCTAGACAATCAAAATTTATAATACATAGATGGCCAGCGCAGCATGCCATGAGGATAAAATCAATATAAAGAAAGCAACAAATTCTGCATGCCTAAAATTTTTTCCACCTGTCAACAAGCGAAAATAAATAAGAGTAAACATGCAGCAAGACAACTTACAGGACGATAGATGTTCCTTTCATCTCCATTCAGACTTGCTTTCCCAGCCAGACGGTCAGGTGGATATATCTCTCTCCTATAGGCAGAAGTATGAACAGGATCTATAGAACTGTTGGGCTTATTTTCTTTAGTGACCATAGCAGGCATGTTAGCAGGTTTTCCAAAGAAACCACCTCCGCTAAAAGCTCTAGAAGAAGACAAAAATGTACCCTTCATTCGATCAAAATACCTAGATCCAGCATTGCCCCGGTTAAAATTGCTTCCAGGTGTATTCTTAATCCCATGTCCCAATTCAATGTTCTGACCTTTTACACTCTCTGTCCCAGTTTTTTGATGTTGACGGCGCTCAATTTCACTCTTCTTCTCAACATCCCGCTTCTGATCACTTTCCTTACCAACTTTCTTTTCCAAATCTTCTGCATCAGAGTTGCTCTTACTAGACCCCTTGTCTTTCTCTTTCCTTCTTTCCTGACGTTTCTTTTCTGCTTCCTTCCTACTATTTTTCTCCCTGGTTAGTGGTGATGATCTACTTCGATCCCTTTCAGCCTCCATTATCTCATCCCTCAGCTTCCTACGTTCCTCTACCAATCTAGCAACCTCCTCCCTTTGCTTTTTCTCTTCCTCCTCTAAGAGCTCCTTCTCTAACCTAGCCTGTCTCTTCTCTTCAGCTTTCCTGCGTGCTTTCTCTCCTCTACTCTCATGAAAGTTTTCCCCATTCTCGCGCCTATTAGCCAACATCACCCTATGCTCGGCATCAGAAGAGCCATCCTCAGAGGAACTAGTCCTAAAAATCTTCCTCCAAAGCCACCGGATGCTCAAGAAAAAAGATGTCAACACCTTGCAAGCAAAAATTACAACCCCTGAATATGATGTCTCGGCCAAACAATGTCCATCCCCTCCAAAAATCCCACTCCCATTCTTCCTCCAATAACTAGACTTCCCAGCTACAGACCCACCAGCCCAACCACCATTATCTAACCACTCCTGACTACACATCCATCCATTATCACTCCACGCCTTGCCATTCAGTAACTTCCCACCTTTCCCCACCAAATCCTTAATAATCCCAGAATTTGAAATCCCCAACCCAGGTGGTACAGGCAAATCCAAAACTGGCCGTTTCGAAATATGCCCACAATAAGAACACATAAACTTACCAGCACCCGGATTCTGATCCTTATATGGACTCAAACAATTCCTACACTTCCTCGTAGCAGTTTTCCTAAGCTTCTGCAATTCAATAGCTTCAAACCTTTTCCTCTCCCTCAATCGTGCATTTCTACGCACCCGCCAAGCAGACAGCTGTGGCATCAAAACCTCGTACCAAAATAAAGTAACCAGGAGCACAAAAACACACGCCAGTCTCGGCGATGTAATCTCAAAACGAAATGCCGGCGGCAATAGCTGTGAAAGTGCCCATAATCCTATCAAAGGAATAACTAACCAAGGCAGCATCGTAGCAACCCGGCGAGACCACTTTTGTATCACACACAGTATACACATTATCCTCCTATTTTCCCCGTCTTTGGAAAACAATCCAACACAAAGAGAAGAAAGAAAGAAAAGAAAATCCCCAATTCAAAATCTAGCAATGCTTCAAATTCGAGACCCTAACCCTATCTTCTCCAATTCAAACCAATTCGCAGATACTTCAAGAACCCTAAAAATCAATAAATAAATAAAAATCCCAAACCAATTAAAATTAAAAAAAAAACAAAACCTAATCCAAGATTAATTGAGTGATTAAAAATAATTGTTAGATTAGAGTTTGATAAAACGGCGACGTAATGAGCTGGAAACAATGCGAGAGAGATTCGGGGACTTACAATCACAGGTTGAGAGCCCATGGCAATTGATGGAAATGAGAGGCAGAAAATGAAGAAGAAGAAAAAAAGATTTTGATAATCGGGCAGGCGGGTTCGGATTTTGGAAATCGGTTCGTCGTCGTTGTTGTTGTAGCAGCAGCTTTGGTGTTCGTTTTTCTGTTTTAACAGAGAAGAAACTCGAGAAAGAGAAGAGAAGAACAAGAAATTATAAAAATAAATATATGAATAAATTTTTTATAATAAATAAGATAAAAGGGAGATTTTCTATTTTGTTAAAAGATAAATAAATAAATATATTGAGGGAATTTAAGGAAAACAAATTATACAAGCAATCTTTCAAGTTTTTTAGGGTGAATTATATTATAGTCCTTGTAGATTATGAGATATTCCGTTTCAGGCTCTCACTGTTTAAACTTCTCAAATTTTTCACAATATCTCAATTTGACCCTTTATTGTGAAATAGCTAATAATTAATTATTCTTTTGTGGAATACTTTTTATTATTATTATTAACATGGGTATCCGGGCCAGCTTGCGCGCACCTTGATTAATTTCACGTGCCTTGAAGTTAATAATCATGTAAGTCTCTAGTGGTCATCATATTAGTAACCATAATGTTCGAACCTGAGACTACAGGAGAAGCAAACTTCTTGGTCGAAATTGTACTGGAAAGATTATATTAAAAAAACAATTTAAGAATTAAAGTGAAAATGCTAAAACATAGTTTTGTTTATTCTTCTAGACCATTGAGCCACCTTTTAATTAAAATTAAGACAAAAACTAGTGTGATTGGCGTTTGAAAAGGCTAAAACACCTTGGTTCTTTTTATAATGCAAATGAATGAGCTGATTAATTAAGGATTTAATTAAGGATGGGTTTGTTTACCACAAGTAAATGTTCGTTGCCAAGATAGAGGTAATTTTACCAAGATTTTTTTTTTTTTCTCCTGAGATTGAGATTGAGATTGAGTTTTACCAGGACTTGATGATGGAGATTGTAGAGTGTATCTAATCTGTGACTTTCATTGTTAATGATATTTTTTAACATAAAAAAAATGATGTTTAGAATTTTCTAGCAAATTTTAAAGAAGTAAACAAATTTTGTAATTCAAGTCATAGTCTTAATTGGATTTAATAAGTTGATTTCATTTAATTATATGATAAAAAATAACAATAAATTAACCAAATTAAAAATTAACAAAACACTAGCGAGCCCGGATAAGTCCACCAAACCCCATGAGTTGGATCATGCGAACAAGATAACCTAAGAGATGACAAAACAGGAAAAATTATAAAATTTAATTTTCAAACCAATCAAATATTGAAAGATGAAACAAGAAAAATATTTAATCTTAAAAAAATGACCTAAAAAATATCCAAGTCAACCTTAACTAACCTACCAAACTCGTAACTTATATCATAATATCGATGTAACCCCATAGAAAGGAAAGCAAAGAAAATCACGAAGCTCAATCCATACAAATTCAATGTTAAAAGATGAAACTAAAAGAGCATATCACTATAAAAAATGGATCTAAAAAAAGACTAATGTCAACCTGAGTTAATCTTTCAAATATATGCCCCGTTTTGTGAGACCAAGACTAACCCATACAAAAAAATCATGAAATCTAATTCTTAATCAACTCAGTGTCAAATGATTAAATTGGAAAGATAATTCTATTTTAAAAAATACAAATAAAAAATGACAATAAAAAAATGATGATCAAATTCAACATAAAAACAAAATGATAGAGCACCTTTTGATTTTGGCTAGGATAGCGTAATTCTTGGGGAGAAGAGAGAAAGAAGAGAGAGAAGAAAAAAAAACAGCATTAGAACTTCATCGTCACTCCTCCACCGACACGCACTGCCTCACCTGAAAGTTGTCACTACGCCGCTTTCAATGCCACCAAGAAATCCGGTGTTTGGAAATGAAAGGAAGCCGCATGCACCATTAGAATGCAACGACTTTCTCCATATGCTGATACATGTAAGGCATGCACCAACCAAGTTGCCTTACCCGTTAATTTCAGTTCATCATATTTGTTTTAGTTTTAATTTTTGTCTTTTAAGGCTTAATTGTTTTACATCAAATTTTTATCTTATTTTTACAAACCGAGCATTAATCGAGTACCGAATTTTTCTCTTGATATTGCAAGATTATCATATCTAGGCAACCAAAATAAACTACTAAGTTAAATTACAAATAAAAGCAATGTGAAATGATTAAATTTTTAAAAAAGTTGAGTGACTGAAAAAAAAGGACATGAATTCTTTCTCTGCCCATGCAAATCAGTCCTCAATATTAGCAAAAAAAAAAAAGGGATTGAACATTTTTAAAAGTTTCAAATCCAATCCTTGAAGCTCTAATTTTTTTAAATCAATGAAATTGAGTTTTATTTTTCCATACTGAGAATTAACCAAACGACAAAACACTTCCTTGACATTGTGAGATCTCTATACGCAAGCATAAATAACATATTACCAAAACCAATTTCAAATCATCGCAATGTTAAAGGGCCAAATAAAAAGAAAAAAAATGGAGACCTGTATGAAAAAAATAATAAGAGACAAAAAAAAAAAAACCATTGTGGGAATTCATATTAATTCCTGTCACAAGTCATAGTAAATCACTTATAGCTCTTTATTTATTTATTTTTATAATAATTGGGGTAGAAAATTCGGTCAGAAAATAATAATAATGAATACTAAGTCTAAAATGGGTGTTTTATTTTTGCATATATGCCAAATATTGGTGATCAATATCCTTAAAAATATACAAGTATCACCTTCAAAATAATAATAATAATAATAATAAAACCCATTGCAATCAATAGAAGCTTTCTCTTTTTTTAATTTTCATATTCTCTATTTTATAATATCACTAGTTTATAGTTTATGTAGCCGTATTATGTTCCAGGTTGAATCAAAAAAATTTAACCATAATAAAAAATATTTAGATTATAAAAAATTATTTGATATTTTTATTAAATCTGATCTAACAGGCTAACCTTAAAACCTCTTTATTTAACTATTTGTTTAACTCGAGTTTAAAATTAAATCATGCAGGAAAAGACCCGACATGACCCAATAGTCTTAACTAGCCTAAATGCAACCTGACCGACTAGTAAAAAAAATCTAAGAATAAAATCGAGAATAAATGCATGAAATTGACATAACAAATACCTTTTGATTCAACTTCTTGTCTAACCCGATTTTAAAATAAAACTGTGTGAAAATTACCCTGACTTGACTTAGTCGACTTAGCCAATCCAAAAGCAACCCAATCAACCCGTAAAAAAAATTCATAGGACAAGATTGAGAAAAAAAAGCATGAAATTAACAACAACAAAAAAATATCAACCCAACTCCTTTCTTAGTCAGGGTTTTAAATTAAAACTTATTGGAGTTGTTCTGACATGATCCAATCTACTTGACCTGTCTAAAAACAATCCAAATGATTATTAAAAAAATCTGAAAATTAAATTGAGAAAAAATTGAAATCAAAAGAAAAAAAACAGAGCTAAATGAAAAAAAAAAGCTAAATTAAAATAAAAATAAAAAAAAGAAGCGAAATGAAAAAAAAAAGCTGAATTAAAAAAAATAAAGAAAAGGAGAAGTTTCACTATTAACAGGAGTAGTGAAGCTCCGTTAAGTTTCCTAGGTCTTTTAGTGTAGTAGGGTAATAAGAAAAAAAACATCTCTCACCTAAAAATATTAAAAAAAACATCACTATTAAACATCTTTTAGTGTAGGCTGGATTAAATTATTATGTATTTGCGATTTTAAATATGAATTTGTAGAAGGTACAGTAAGATTAACTCTTATAGTTATATATTTCCTCGACTCGAAGCCTCCATGGATAAATACATAGAGTGTATGAATGATGCACGTTAAGATTTAGGAATTAGAGACGTCTTAAAGGCATGTTGATGAAAATGGGGGGGGGGGGGGGGGGGGGGGGAATTCAAGTTTTAGAAGAAATAGATATTTGACCCACATTCGGGTCAAATTTTTTTTTTTTCCAATGAGAAAATTGAACATATACACTTTCTCCATATGTTTTTCTTTTTTTTACTTAAAATGATTTCTAAATATAAATTTAAAACCTTATGCACGTCTGATTAAACAAATCGAGAACCTTTTATGTAAATAAATAAAAAAAATCATTAAAAATAACTAAAAATAAACTTAAAAAAATTGAGAAACAAAAGTAAATCAAGATATTTAATCTCAAAACACGGGTTATTTATCCGGTTGTGTTTAATAAATTTATTTATTAAATCAAATGATAATAGAAACCAACACGCGCATAAAATTGACTGAATAAAATAAAAGGAAAAAAAAACTATGCAAGGCTGCACATTTTATAAATATTATCCAAAAATAAATATGTTTTATTTTTTAAAATAAAGTTCATCTATATAAAATGTAAATAAATGAATCATAATAACCTCTTTAAAAATCATGTGCATACAAAATAATTAAAAAATAATTGCTATTTTAAAAAAGACTAAATAAACAAAACAAGATCACAAAGAATGGGTATTAATTGAAATATAAATTAAAAAAATTATTTAAAACTAAGACATATAAAAAAGATATTAATTAAAAAAAATTAGACATTGTTAGGCCTAATAAGCCAAGCCAACTTAGCCCATTAGAAAAAGATCGCACACGAGCCCTTATTATCTTAAAGTTGATGGGGGTGAATGATAAATGTTTTTGAAAAAAAATATAAAACTCACAAAACATTTTTCAACCTGAAAAGAAAATTAGGGTTCTTAGTTTTTTGGCTTGAAAATCTATTTTTTAATCTATTTTTGATCCAAAATACCTAGAAAACCATAAACTCCTTAATAAATCTATAAATAGCAATAAAAAACTTAAAAGATCACACAAAAACCTGAAACAAAAAATTCTTTTGATCTTAGATATTGTTTTTAGGCAATTTTAAGGTTTAAAAACACATAAGTGGAACCCCTCGATAATTTTTGTGGTTGGAATCATTATCAACTCTGATTTTCTCTCTCTAACTCTAGAATTCAACGAGTCCATTTATCTCATCTCTCTAACCAAGGAAAATTGAATCTTAGACATTCAAAAGGGCCTAAATTATATTATTTTTAAAGATTAAGGACCAAAGTTATTTTTTGTGCAAACTTTGGCAAGTAACCTATTTTGGGTGCCTTTTCACTTTGGTTTTTTTCTTACATTATTGCTTTTGTCTAAAAAATCATAACCAGTTGATATTTAATTTAGGATCAAATCATCAAAAATAAAAAGTATTAGTTCTGTATTCGAACTTTATAAAAGTAAAATATTGATAATATTATTAGAAACACTTGATGGAAAAACTCCCTTTAATAAATTCTGAAATCTATCTTGAGACGGTTAATAAAATATCAATCTATTTTTATTTAATTTAATGTGTATTATCGAGCAAATTTTTAAAAGAGAAAAAATATAATCAAAATGAGTTAATTAAGATAGATTAATTGAACTTTTTGACATGATCGTGCTACCAAACAATCAATATTAATAAAAAATAATTGTATTTCAACACGAATTAATTAAAAAATCTTTTGTAGAGAGCGGGCCCGTAGTAGCGTGCGCAAGTCCCATCCATTTAACATTTTGTTTTTCTTTCTTGGACGGCTGTAACTTCTTTTAATCTTAATTTCATCTAATTTATCATGCACTTGTGTGAATATAAATAGACAAATAAATAATTTTCTATCACTCTAATTTTTTTTATTATTATTAATGTAAGTATCCGAGTTAATTCAGACATATCTTGATTAATTTTATAGATTTTAAAATTAACAATTATATAAATCACTAGCAACCATTATATTAAAAACTGAATGAGAACGGTTGACTAAACTACAATAAAATTCATAAATGTTAATCAGCACTTCTCTCGTTTTATAGTTATGGATAAAGAGTATTTTAGTTCTTACTTGATGATGATAACGAGGCTAAAATTGATGGACCGAAACTCAATACTAACTTGTTAAATGAAGACAAGCAGACCCATTTTTATTTTAAATTCCTTTTTCAGCACTTTGATTTTATATTTCACATCATAAACATAGAGGGAGAGAAACAAGGTCAAACTAAACAACTTATAAAAAAAGAAATCAAAAGAAAAAAAAAGAAGAAAGGGTCAAACTATGCCTGCTCAGATAAGAAGAAATAAACGTCAAATCATGATCTTGGCTCTATCGGATTGTTCATGAGCCAGGCATATTCTGCATCACAGCAAAAACATGGTTTGTTTTAAAAATATTTTTTTTAGTGTCTGATATTGTTTTGATGTGTTGTTATTGGAAATAAATTTAAAAAAATAAAAAAATATTACTTTAATATATTTTTAAATAAAACCATTTTAAATTTATTTTTATCCAATCAAAACACGACTCCCGAGAGAAGGAACCCTAAAGCCCGGTATGGCAAGACAGATTTGCTAAAATCTGGATGGATACCCGTCTATGCATTTATATGGCCCATGAAGGCCCAAGGGAGGAGTGAGGATACATATATAAACCGTTAATTAAGCTCATAAATTGAAATCGAAGGGCCGAACTTTCATGAACTGTCTCAGCTATTTGGTTGGCGATGAACATTTTTGTGAAATCATGGATTACTCGCTTGAAGAACAGGCATACCGGTGAGTTTTAGAAAAGTAAACATTCTAGCAATCCAGATATAAATAAATATCGAAAAAATGGAGTAGATAGATTCGAATCTCAATGTGGTGGGAGATGTTTTGGCTACTGTTTTTTGTATTTTAAGTGGTTTTTTTTTACTTTAAATTAGTATTGTTTTTGATATTTTTAAATATTAATATCAAAATTAATTTTTAAAAATAAAAAATATTATTTTAATATATTTTTAAATTAAAAAATATTTTAAAAAATAATAACTACAAACACCCATGCCGTGGTGATGTAGTCACTGGGCTGGATATTGTAAAATAAATAAAGCAGCAGAAAAGCCCGAGAGAGAGATGGCGAGGTTGTGAATAATATTATAATCTCAGTTTTCATACGCATGGGAAGGACAGATAATGGGTTGGATAAACTCATGCCTCTGTGTTTTTTTGTCTCATTGGAAAACAAATCCAATTCTGTCTGCCATAGCAAGGGATAAATGATCTTTAGTTGGCAAACCAAACAAAGTTAAAAGAATATTAAATTAACGATCGTTCATGTAGAGTATTGCTTTAATAATTAATTAGAACAATTATTATCAAAACACTAAAGGGTAGTCCACATAACACTATTAATTGATTTTTTTTTGTTTATATTTTTCAGTAGGGTTAGTCGATCTCAAGATTCGAATATCAGGTTTAGTAGATTTACCTGAATTGACTAAGTTTATTTTTTAAAACTTTGTTAATTAAATATTTATTTATTTGGGCTTTGTGATTTTTTTTATTTACTTTCTATGAGATTATTCTGATCTCATAATCCGGGTTGTGGGCTGGCAGGTTGACTCAATTTATATTTTTATCTTTTTTTAATTGAATATTTTTTTTTTCAATTTCACCCTCCAACAACTCAATTTGTTTTTTCAATTTCATCCTTCAACATTAGCTTGATTAAGAATTGAGTTGTGTAATTTTTTTATTAACTTTTTATGGGGTTATTCGATCTCAAGACCTGGGTCGCGGGTTTGACAGGTTAATTGTGTTTATTTTTAGGTCCTTTTTAATTGAATATTTATTTATTTGGCTTTGTAATTTTTTTAAATTTGCTTTTCATGAGGTTATCTCAATCTCATGATCTAATTTTCGAATTAACAAGTTAACTCAAGTTAATTTAATTATTTATACTTTTTAATAAAATATATATTTTTTATTTCAACCTCCAACAACTCGATTTTTCCGTTCTTCTAGCATAAATCTCTTCTAGCTTTATATCAGTATCAACGCACTTGCTTTTGTTAAAAGAGAAAAGGAAAGAAACGTGGGTCTCCACATGCCTAGCTAAGATCCAATTAAAGCATGCAGGTATAAATATTGCTGTTTTGTTCTGTATGTATTCTTGCTTTTTATTGCTGTTTTGTTCTGTACGTATTCTTGATGGTATAAATACCGTATTTGTTCTTAGCCCTAGTTTACTTTTCTGGTAAGCTCATTAACGGGAAAATATTGTATGAAACCCACCCCTTTCGTTATAAGCTAAACTTCATTTTTGACCCTATTGAACTATCAATGTTCCACTTCTACTCCTATAGTTTAAAACACCTTTTTAGTTTTCAAGAAATCTCAACGTTATCCCTAAATATTAAATAACTCAATTTTCTTTTTGGTTTTTTGTTATTTGTATGATATGTTATAATATACATAGAATTCGAGAGGAAAAATAAAAAAAAAACATGAAGCGTCTGATCAGCTTTAATTAGTTATTTAGTTATAGAAGATTAATTAAATTGGAATTTCTTAAAACTAATATATATATATATATATATATATATATATATATATATATATATATATATATATATATAGCAGGAACAGAAAATTCAGATTAAAAGTGAAGAATCGATGTGTATCAATTGTTTTTAGACGTTGGTCATATCCACTCATTAAATAACTCTCTCAAAAGATGTTGTCTCATTTTAAACTCATAATCTTCAAGTTTATGAGCTCATTTACTATTATTTTCTTCGCTTTCACAAGTGAAGAAGAGTCTAAGACAAAACTAGGCTGGATCTTTTGGAATGAAACAAGAAAAGAAAGATCTCCGGAACTTAATTTGCACTTACACCAGCCCATTATATTCTACTCTTGGAGAAAGTGAAAGCATCGAGCCACTAGCTACACGGCTTAATTATGTCCACGCTATATGTAAAGCAATATACATCAACGGTGTATTGAGTAAAAATACTGAAAAATTGGAAAAAATTGAGAAAATTAGAAAAAATTAGCTGAAAAAATCAACCGTGAAAAAAAACCGATTAAACCGATTAAAATTTTGAAAAAACCGGACTGTTCGGTTTTGATTGTATAAGCTTAAAACCAAAAAAACCGAACCCAAACCGAAAAAAACCGAGCCAAACAGGGAAAAAACCAAGCAAAACTTAAAAAACCGAGCCAAACCGGTTTGAACCGGTTTCAGTTTTTTTTTTTAAAATTTCGGTTTGGTTATTTTTTTTTGATAAAAACCAAACCGAATCGAAAATAATCACCTCTATCTCAAAGTAACATAAACTCTCATTTCCATTACTTTGTTTCATGTCTTTGCATATTTGCATGTAACATTTTCCATTACGTTTTTATCCCTGTCCAACCAAGGTGGTTTATAGAACCTTTTGAGACAATTCGAGTTCGCTATAGTTCATCTGAAGGAACCTTGACCCAAGCAATAATCCAAGATTAGGTTTGTTAAATCAATCCAAATTAACACAAAAAAAATATCAATGTAAGAGAAAAAAAGGCTAGAGTTTTCATCGATCATTTTATTCTAAACTTCTTGTTTTAATCTAAATATAAAAAAATTATATATAGACTAAACTAAAAATAATATACTACCCTTAACAAATAAAGAAAAATAAATATATTTTTTAATATCTCTTCTCAAACTCACGATGCAATAACTACAAATATCGAGAGTTTATCAACTAGAAAACAAAAATGAAAAATAAAATGCAACTTAGTAAGAAATCTGCAATCTGTTAAGAAGAAGAAACAAAAGGCAAAATAATAGTGTCATGCTTGAGATGATGATGAATAAGATGACAATTGATCTCAATGTATTTGGTTCGTTTATAAAAAAATCATAAACTTGAAAAAAAAACATAAGCAGAACAATCTAAATTCAGTTTGTGTTTGGTTTTATTTATTACAAATTGACTTGTATCGTTTTTTAATTTGTGTTGGAAGGGAAAATTACAAGGATGTTAAGATGCTTAAAAAAACTAACGTTAATTAAAAGGTCATTTATAAATCTAGTCTAAATTTGTTATGTATCAATCAAATTTAAAATTCTTAACTTCAAATTTAATTTTCGATTTCAATTCATGTTATTTTAATTTTTTAAAAATTGCTTTTAATAATTTCATGCCAAATATAAAAATTTCTTCTAATGCAGTTACATCATAAATTATTTTTCAGAAATAAAAATTAAGATTGAAGAAGTATGAATAAGAATCAAATTAATATTAATATTGTCATCTCGCACTTCAATTTCCTTGTTTGTTTTTCTGCTAATTCTACTAATTACTAATAACTTGTCATTATTAAACTAAACTCTAGAAGCCCACCAAAACAAGCAGAATGGATTGTGATTTTCGTTTCTTGGACAAGAACATGCTGACATACTTACGTGGATAGATAAGCAAATGGAGGCGTAAGCCGAAAACCACTTTGCTGGTGACGTCTAAAGAAAGAAACTCTATACCTGCCCGTGCTCGTGCCTGTGACTTCTACTAGGCAATTTCATGTCTCTTTTAGCCTACGGAAACGTGACACTGACAGATGATAAGCTCAAATAAGGCTTATGAAACAAACGGAAGCTATCAATTCGGCTGTGATTGTTTAATTACGTGAAAGAATAAATTACACAAATATTTTATACAATATACACATTTCTACAAATCTTGGTATAAATATTAAAGGTATTTATATTAAATATTTTATAACTTTAATATTTTTTAAGATTTCTAAAGCTATGCCAATGCCAGTAGCCATGTCTAAGACTACATTAATGACGCTAAGCCAACAGTTTTGCCTAGGCTACGCTCCCATGACTATGCTGGAGGTTACGCTCCACTTAGTTACTCTACCAGCTATACATGGCAACACCTACAATTACATCTACGACTATGCCCGTGGCTATGTACCAAGGTTACGCCAACAGACTATTTTTATGGTATATTATACACATAAAAAGTGTCATCAAGACTTGGAAAGCTCTATGATACACAAAAGATAACATTACTCACTGTATGTATTTTCTCTCCCACTATTTCTAGGTCAAGTCTTCCAAACACATCTGTTTACAAGACTTGAGGAGCTTTGATCATACATGAAAAAACTACATAGATGTTTTATACAATGAACACACCTTCATAAATATCTCTAAAAATATCCTACATATTTATATTAAATATCTTATAACTTAGATATTTATAAGATATTTGATGCAGGTGGAAACTAAAAATAGCGATAAAAAAAGAAAGAACACAAGAATTTTAATGAGTGAAATGGGCTGTCGATGTGAACTCCAAGTTTGCATGTTTTATTTTCTCTAGAATAACAATCCTCAAGTCCCTCTTTTCAGGAGGTTCACAAGGTCTTAAATAATCCAGAAACTCTACCTCAACTAGAAAATAAAACAAAAATACAAAATTACAAAGAAAAGAAACATGAAATCAAAAAATAACAAGAAAAATCACAAAAATTACTAAAATCAGGGCCTCGAGGTGAGATTTTCAAAGTCTAAAGATTCAAAGGTCGGAGTAGTGATTTCATAGCTACTTTAAGAAAAACAATATCTGGAAACTCTTGTAAAAGATCAAACGCGATCCAACAGTTAGATTAAAAGTTATAGCTCTTTTGAACCGTTATTCTAGTCTGGCATGACCAAATCTCTTTTTGGACCTAGACTTGTTCCACCAATCCATAAATAAAGAGGAAAAAATTAAGTAATATTAAGGACTCCTAATTAGAAGAAGAATCCTAACAAAAGACAATAGTTAAGGAAGGGAATAAAGGAAGCAAATCACGACAGAAACAATCTCTTCTTCTTTTTTGCATCATTTTATTTCTATATTTTTATCAATTTTCCAGCAGTTTTGAACTAAAATTTTGCTTTCGATTCAGAGTAGTTTTGTTCCATTATTTTTTTAGGTTGTGAGAAGAGAAATTTCCAACTTTATTTTTGGAGATTCAAGTACTTATTTTGCCTAATTTGTTACGTAATCTATTGTTTTCATTCAAGTTTTTTGAATGGTTTTTACGGTAAGTATGCTTTTTTTTTTTGTGAATTTTTCAATCCATAATTTTTTATTTGGATTTAGAAAGAAGCAAAATAAATGAATTAAGTTGATTTAATTTTCAGGTTAAAAGAATAAAGATAAGTAAAAATCATTAAGCTTCTTAATGATAGCTTGCAATACTTGATTGTTTTTTTGCTGTTAAAGATTTCATCATCGAATATAAAAATTACTTTTCAATATTTAATTCAATTGACATTAAGGAATTCATTAGGGCATTTTCTAATTAATTTAATCTTTCTCGATCTTCCTTATTTAAAGAAATTTAAGTATTTGCTTGAATTAAAAGAATACTCATTTTACTTTGATGATCAACCTAATTCATTGAATGGACAATCTCTTTGAACCAAACATATAAACACTGAATTATCTTTTACATTTTCTTTTCAGAAGTTTAATTTTCTTTAGTTTCCTTATTAATCCACAATCTTTATTTCAGTTTCTTATAAGAAGAATCAAAATATTTTTCCTTGGGTTTGACCTAGCTTTCACTATCGTGTTATAAAAATCAATTCCTTAAAAAGAGAGAACAATCAGAATTAATTTTATGGTTTTGATAGTGACCAATTATCTGTTTGACCTGCTTTTGAATGCCATACAAGTAATCTTTCATGTCAATAGCTTGGATGCTCAAGCGTCTGATGCAAGGTATGAGAATTAACTCCAATACTCCAAAAGGATTCTACCCACAGACAATCTCAAAATGACTCAGTTGGGTGGTCTGATTTCGAGACCTATTATAAGCAAACTCCACCTGTGGCAATGTCATATCCCACCTTTTTGGCTTATCTCTAACCAAGCTTCACAGTAAGTTGTTGAGATTGCGATCAACTACCTTTATCTGCATATATGTCTAAGGGTGATAAGCACTGCTAAAGTTTAGCTGAGTTCTCATCCTTCCCCACAAACTGTTCTAGAAATTACTCATGAACTTGACATCCTTATTCGAAGTGATGGACCTAGGAATGCTATGCAAACGAACCACCTTATTGAAGTAAAGTTAGGTTACCCGAGATGCCTCCATGGTTTTTTAGCAAGCTATAAAATGGGTCATCTTCAAGAACTTGTCAACAACAATAAAAATAGAACCAATAGCCTATTGTGTACGAGGTAAGCCCAATACAAAACTCATGCTCACGTCCAGCCACTTAGCATCAGGAACTGGTAACAGGGTGTACAACCTAGCATTCGATAAGGCCCCATCGGACCTCTGACAAACAACACACCTCTCGACAAAGTTAGAAACCTATCCTAGTAACTTAGGCCAGTAATCTATGGATACTAGAGCCAAGTCTTATCCTGTCCAAAATGCCACTTACAATGCAATTCATGAATGATATGCTCTTGCAAAAAGAAAACTGGAACACAAAGTCGCAAACCATGAAAAAGATAAGCATTTAAAAGCACATAGTTATCTTGTTTACCTCCCTCCATTAACTCAGTATAAATCTGACCGAATGAGGCATCGCCCGGATATGTCTTATAGAAAGTATCAAATCCTAGCACATAGGTGTATATGGTACTGAGCAAAGTCACATGTCGATTAAGAGCATCAACTACCTTATATAAACTGTCTGATTGGTGCCTCAATGAAAAAGTGAACTCCTGCAAAAATAAACGTTTAAATCTAGAGAATATTTATTCTCCCCATCATCTGAATAAACACTATACCAACTTAAGTTTCAGAGTGTTTTTTTGACTCACCAAGCCCTTCGATTATCAGCACATGTAAAGCATTCCCAATCTTTCTAATAAGGGTTTTTCATCACCATCAACTAGCAATGTATGTCAAACATTGGGTTTATAATGTGATTAATAAAAGTTTAAAATGGGGAAATTTCTAATTATTACTTCATTTAATCGCAATGAACAAAAAAAAAAACTAATGTATTAACAATTGTGTTAAGAACAACTATTAGCCGAACCTATTAATTAATTAATTAATTGATATTGTGATTAAAGGGCCGTTTCTGGTTAGCTAGGAGATTACCTTATATTGACTGTAGCTTACACATAACATATTGGCGTACCAGTATTCTCAACTTGGCTACCCATTGGTCAAATAATCGAAGTTAATACTTATCTACTGCACATTCTTTGAAACATTTATAACTTTATCTTTTAAAAAGAGAAAAAGAAACAAAAAGAAATGGAAAGAAACAGAGAAAAAGTGTCTTTAAATACCCCCAGCTGGCTATGCAATATGATAAAGGAGACCCATAATAATGCATGAATTTTTTTATTAGCATATTGTTGATAGGTGACGAAACAGATCTAGTCCCCAACCACCCTCCACCAACATTACAACTTGTATAAAATTATACATATAATATCATATTATGAGTAAGTGCATACCAATTCATACGTTGAACAGAACACATAATTTTATATGTAATGCACATGCCGGCCGGCGGCTACTAGAGGAGGGATTTAATATTGGTGGACTATTCGTGGATGGCGAGATGGCAATGGATGAGAATTAAAATTAATGTTTTTAGTTTGACATTTTTCATCTACTAATATTGATGGATACGGACTGCAAGGTGTAAATATTCCTGTTTTACAAGCTTTGTTCGAGGTGTAAAGATTTAGTTTAATATGAGAGTAAGTTGACTCGAAATATAAATATAAAAAAAATTAATATGAATTAAAATGTATGTTTTTTATATGGTTTTTAGTTCGATTTTCTTCGTTTACTAATGGACATGGACAGCTAGATATAAATCCTGTTTTACAAGCTTTGTTCGAGATGTAAAGATTTAGCTCAATGAGTGTAAGCTGACTCGAAATATACATATATAAAAAATTAATATGGATTTGATAATATGATGTAGCTATCTTTGTAAATGAATAACCAAGCTTAAAAAGAATTAATTAAATTGAATGGTTTTAATATTAAATCCATTCAAAAATAGTAATTTAATATTTTTTCAATTTAAATATATTTTTATTTAAAATATAGTTCAAACACATTAATCAAAGACAGCCTTACTCTCACAAAACAAATATTTGTTTTTGTTTGGTGGACTCAATCCAATGACACAGCCTTTCTTGATCAAGTTCGGTTTAATATGATCTCAAACCAAAACAGAAGTTGAAAATTCTTGTTAATTGCCTAGTAAACGGCCTGCCCAGTTGAATACAATTTGTTTTTTCTTATTAAAAAACAAGCAAAAGCAGTAAAAAAGAAACACCTATATCCTTTGCAGTCTCAATCAACAGCCGACCTTTGCTTCGTTTGTTAGGTTATATTAAAAAAAGACTAAAAAAAGAAGAAGAAGAACCCAACATTGTAAGAAACAGCTTGTTTCAACTAACGAAACCAAACCAATAATCTCTTACAAATCTTCACCTTCAATCAAAAGCCAACAAAACTCTTATCATCATCTCTTACAATCATCTCTCTTTGTTTCTAAACAAAACTCTCTGTTATAATTCTTTTCCATGGCAGTTTCCCCTCAAGTTTTCCCGCCAAGAAAACGGCGGCCGTCGGCCGGGGCATTCATACCACCAAAATTCTCCGACCAGAGACTTCTCCAAACTCTCCTTGAACTCTCCCAAGAAATCTCTTCTCTCAAACCTCTTCAATTCCTTCTAAAACGCACCTCTTCTTCAATCTTACGGAAGACGAAGATCCTTTCAATCTTATTCGAGGAACTCCTGAAAAACCCAATTCTGTTCTTATCTCCTACTCTCTTATGCTTCGAAGAAATGTACTTAGTTCTTCAAAGATTCAAGACTTTGCTTGAAGACTGCGTGAACGGAAGCAGGATGTGGCTATTGATGCAAAGCGATTCGGTTGCTAATAATTTCCTCGAGCTGACAGTAGAACTAGCAACCCTTTTGGATATCTTTCCTGTCAAGGAAGTCGAGATTAGCGAGGAAGTTGAAGAATTGTTTTTGTTGTTAAGAAAACAATGCTCTAAGGCTAAAACCTTTGTCGATAAAAGAGATTACAATTTGCGCCAAGACGTGTTAGCAATGCTTGATCGGATTCAGAAAGAGATTGTCCCTGATCATTCAAAGCTAGCAGAGATTTTTTATTTGTTGGGGTTTCGCAATTCCTTATCCTGCAAAGAAGAAATTGAAAATCTTGAAGATGAAGTTCAGAACCAAAAAGATGAGAAATCGAAATCCGACTTGATTGCTTTGATAGGACTGGTTCGTTACGTGAAATGCGTGTTGTTTGAACCATCCACACCAGGCGCTGATTCCAGGAGTAAGAAATTAGCATCGGATGTCAACGTACCGGTGGATTTCCGGTGTCCGATAAGCCTGGATTTAATGCGGGATCCAGTTGTCGTGGCCACAGGTCAGACGTACGATCGTGAGAGTATTAATCTCTGGATTGAATCGGGGCACAGCACTTGTCCGAAGACAGGCCAGGCCCTGGTCAACACCAACCTGATTCCTAACCGAGCTTTGAAGAATTTGATAGCCATGTGGTGCCGAGAGCAGAAAATACCGTTTGAAACCGCGGAAGGCAACAACAGAAAAGACCGCGTTATAAAAAGCAAGGCGGCTCTTGAGGCCAACAAAATGACAGTGTCGTTTCTGGTTAACAAAATGTCGGCCTCACAGTCAATGGAAGCAGTTAACGGAGTTATTTATGAGCTTCGTGCACTTGCGAAGTCTAACTCGGATTCCCGAGCCTGCATCGCTGAAGCTGGAGCTATTCCCGTGCTCGCACGATATTTAGGTCCGGATATAGGTTCAGAGTTTCCAAATTTACAAGTTAATGCCGTTACTGCTATGCTAAACCTTTCCATTCTAGAAGCGAACAAAACAAAGATCATTGAAAACGGCAGAGCTCTCAACGGCGTTATCGAGGTGTTACGCACTGGTGCCACTTGGGAGGCTAAAGGGAATGCGGCAGCAACTATATTCAGCCTATCTGGCGTGCACTCGTATAGGAAAAGACTTGGGAGGAAGACGCGTGTCGTTAAAGGATTGGTGGATTTAGCGAAAAGCGGGCCCGCGAGTTCGAAGAGAGATGCAATGGTGGCTATTTTGAATTTGGCGGGAGATAGAGAGACAGTTGGGAGGTTAGTTAAGGAAGGGGTGGTGGATATGGTTAATGAAGTGATCAATGAGATGCCGGAAGAAGCCGCCGCGGTGCTCGAAATGGTGGTGAAGAGAGGAGGAATAGTGGCAGTAGCTGCCGCATATAATGCTATTAAGAAGTTGGGTGTGTTAATGAGGGAAGGATCGGATATAGTAAGAGAAAGCGCTGCGGCAACACTTGTTACCATCTGTCGTAAAGGTGGGGCAGACACGATAGCAGAGCTGGCGTCGATAATGGGAATCGAGAGAATTATATGGGAATTATTGGCATCAGGAACAATGAGAGCAAGAAGAAAGGCTTCCACTTTGTTGAGGATTCTTAGAAGATGGGCAGCTGGTTTGGATGTTGAATTTTTTTACGGGCATAGTACTGTTGCAACTGTGAGTAGCGCATCATCAACAGTGGTGTTACCAGCTTAACACATTTACGTTTGTTATTTGCTTCTTAATTGTAAATAAATCTTAGGAATTTGTAAACAAAATTCTTCTTTAAAGTGACAGTGAGTGTGTATTTTCTTCATCGGTTCATTATTTCAGCTCGAAGCCATTTTTTTCTTCCTTATTGCGAATAAGATTCATTGAGAATTTCAGTTTCTTTTATTTCTGGCGTCTCAATTATATATTAATGAAAAAGCCTAAGTTTTGCATCTGTTGTAGGAGAAACCAAACAAGTTTGACGCTTTCTGAGAGAAACTTGAACTTGAGATCAGATCAAGCTGTAGAGCAAACCCAGAATGTGAAAGCCAAATGAGTCCACTACTGTTTTTTTAATTTCAACAGTTCAGCATCAGTATCTTTCCTGGGTATACTGTTTAGAGACTTCTATTACCCTCAATTGGTCAGTATTTTACAGGGAACAATGTGCAGAGTGAACAGACTTATGGCCATATACACCGACATGAAAACGGGAATTTATCATGGTCAGGCGCCAGGGATTCAATGGAAAAGATAAAGAGTGTAGAATGTCAAAACCTCATATCAGAAACACGTTATTGTTCCTACCGAGAACCTTCAGAATGCTGACTTTCCTTTCTGAAGATAAGAGCTTGCTCCTAAAGTCTCCTGGAAAACCGTCTCATAAATTGCTTCAGCATTACACACACAAAGTCCAAACGAGGACCAAATATTGCTCTTCCAGGAGGAAATGATGGCCAAGAAGGGGAGGAAGTGGTTAGCAAGTACAGGCCCTTGCTGCTTAATCTCCTCCCAAAGGGTCCCTTACCCTCCTCTGGTCCTAGCAAGTGCCCCAACAATGTTGTTAACTGATTTTTGTTAGTATCATCCATTACTAACAGTAGATTTATCAAATGGGAGTGAGTTTTGATGTTTGGGTAGAATTGAGTATTGATGGATTAAGCCCATGTAATTCTTTGAATTCAATTTATCAAACTTTAGAAAATAAGAAATGGATAAAGGGTTAGGTTTGGTCTCATGTAAAAGTGTGCCGGATCCTACCTCGATTAGTCTTAGATACATGGGCTTGGCCGATGTTAAAATATGAAAACCCTTGTAGAATATTTGTATCAATAAACTTTCCATGTTGAAATTTAGTTGCCCAGTCCATGCATGGAGCTAGCTAGGTCTTATAAACTTGGATGCTGAAATTAATTGTCACCTCCCAAGGAGCTAAGTCCACGGTCTCTCCTCTCTACACCAAACGTATAGAACTAAAATATTCTGAAATATAATCGTATTAAATTGAGAGAATGTATCATGGAAACATGATTTATGTGACATTTTCATTTTTTAAATGGTGTTTTTCATCATGTTTTTTTGTTTTCATGGAAAGATATCATCATATCAGTTTTCACGTCATCATATTGATTTTTCTCTAAACAATCTTCCATATTGATTTAATGAGTTTTCTAGTAGAAAAAAAAAATATTATGTAGAGGTTAATCTAATATGATATAGTTGACTTGACAACTTTAAAGGTAACTCGAATAACCGGTCAAAATATATTTTGTCTTAAAAATTTCAAGAGTATATCTTTTTTTTTTTTGAAAAAATGAGACGATAGTATGTGGGTTCGACCCAAACCAATTTATCAAATTCACGACTAAAGTCATGAGACCGTGATAACTCTATAAAAAATAAATTAAAACAAATTATGAATTTCAATTCCTAATTAGGATAAAATTAAAAAAAATCAATTAAAATAATAACACAAAAAAAATAACTCAAGTCAACTTAAATTAATTTACCATTCCTGTTAAATCCATGATCCAAATCATTAAATCTCGAAAACCCAAAAGAAAACAATTAAAAACAAATATGGAGCTCATTGCTTATCAAACCCAATATTAAAATATGAAATTGAATAAAAAACCTAAATTGATAAGCCAAAAAAGAAAAAGTACTATTCTAGTTTATAGTGCTTTTATGAGAAGGTGAACAATGAATTCATCTCTTCTTTTTTATTTTGTTAATTTTATTAAATACCATTTAATTTTTATTTTATTTTAAAAAAAGATTATAATGATCTTTTTATAATATTAGCAACAATTTTTTTTATATCACCCACCATGATTTTTTTAAAATTTTACTTGGTTGTTTTTTTATGAATAAAATTTTATTCAACTCATGTGCTCGGGTTGATTTTAGATGGGCCAAGCCTATTGGGCCACTTAGACCCATGTATTTGACTGTTTTAGCTTTTTTTTCTTTAATTGTTTCCTTCAATTTAAATTTAATTTCTTTAAAATTAATTAATATATCATATATATTATTTAATTTAATTCTTTAGAATATATTTTATATATTGTTTTATTAAACGTCATTCTATTGTTACTTTGTTTTTGAAGAAGACTATAATATTTTTTTTATAATACCAGCAAGCTTTTTTTTTGTACAACCCACCATGATCTTACTTTTTTTAAAAAAAAATTTATTTGATTGCTTTCTTATCAATATTTATTTTTCTTATATTATAATTAAATAAAAAATTATTTAAAAATAGTTAATAAACCTAGTTAGTTTTATGACCTGGGTCATAGGTTTACAATAGTTAACCTTGGTTAATCTAAATATTATCATTTCAATATTTTAAAAATATTGTCTTGATTTTTTAAGTCAAATTAGGTTTTGCTAGTTGTTCGTAGTGCCTTTAGCTCCTGTCAATTCAACCGGTTAATATTGGATCAACTTTCAAACGAATTAATTTGAAATTTAGGTTAGGTAAAGTTAGGTTAGAAAATTTCAAGATTAATTTGTTGGATCGGTTTTAATGATATTACTATAGAGTTCATTGGGACAACACACAAGCTAGGCGTTATTCTTGTGTTTTTTGATACACTTGTATCAAAATTATAAAAAAATATATTTATAATTGAAACTTTTTTTTAAAATAAAAATAAAATATTATTTAAAAAATAAATACCAAGTAAAACATTTCATGAATTTTATGCATCACCGAGAAAGTCGCCAACCACTAGAAGCTCTCGCACCATTTAGTGCCACTAGCATAGTGACAAACCATCACGAAAAGCAAACACAACGCCATGGCAGAAACCACCATAAATGACCACTGATCACTATCAACAGGTCCACTGCCATAAAACCTCAGTGCCACCCTCCACATCTTTTTTAACCTCAGAGCAACATCAACATACTGGCAGGGCCAATTCTAGCAACTCCTGGCCAACCCAAAGAGCTCTTAAAGGCCTACTTTGAACCCTAATACATTGATTTATCTATTTTTAATTTGTAATATATTATGCGTGTAAGTATTTGTTGATTATTGTGGGATTTGAGTTATAATAATGTGATCATACGGGTTTCTAGTTTCTATATTTTTTTTTGAATATTTAGGTCTTGTGATATGCCTCCTTCTATTGTTGTTAAAGGACTTGAGATCAATATGACTCCACTAAGATTCATTAAATGTGAATGAATGTATTTAAGTTCATTTTGAACATAATCTAAGAAACAAGCTTAAAGTTTAATTTATTATTTATTATTTTTTTAAATTAAATATTTGTATTTTAAAAAGGATAATCATACCTTGTTAGATCTATATCTCAAATCATTATCTTAGAATTAATAATTTTTTATTATAATTTAGACAAGAATTTTAGCAAGAGCATAATAGCTACTTTATTATTGAAAATAAACACAATACAAGTTACCATGCATAAATAAAATAAAATATATATGATGATTGTCACCGAAATGTGTACTAAGACGTGCAAAAAGGACAAAAGTTACCAAAGGAAACCATAAAACTCCGAGTATTAAATCTGAAACTCCATCACTAACCCACCCACCCTCGCCTTTTCTACTTCGAAGGGTGAATTGAGAGACAGAAAGAAGATTAATCAAGTACCATACAAGACCAAGCCAATATGCACACAAATACGTAGAAGTACTCTACAGCCCCATGCATCCGAATCACCCTACACTCCTTCAATCTACACATCACGTAAATCAATTGAGGGACCCATTATCGAACAACACTATCTTCAAAAAGATTTGTGATTGAGAAAATCATTAGATTCATTTGTATTAAACATACGAAGTTTCATTTGGCACAACAATAATATTGTCCTCATCCCGTGCATTGACAGTTCTTCACCTAGAGGTTTTAGTTAGTTGAGATGTCCCATTTTATTAATGCGGCCCCTCTTGAATCAAATGATTAAACAACTTAAGATTTCGTTTAATTATAGTTGGTTTGATGTGATAGAATCGTTTTTTTTTGTTTTAAATTGTTGTGATATATTGAAATCATAAATAATTTTTTAAAAATAAAATAAATATAATTTTAATATATTTTTAAATAAAAAACACTTTAATAAACCACCATTATAATACTCAAATGTAAATATCAAACACCCAATACGCAATTAGCTTGCAACGAGGGGAAAAGAAATCATCTTTAAATCACGCCCATCATCTTTCACTCTGTATTAGATGAAGACTACACGAGAAGGTCTTCCGCCATTGAAGCCAGAAATTTAAGTGGTGGTCGGGTGGCTTTTATTCGTCACACATCTTGACAAACATCTTGGTTTATCTTTGACGTCTTATAGCATTAATATAATCCTCAATTATCATTGAACCAACTGGTTTTTCAGACAGTACCGTTGGTCGTGAGGTATACAATAAATGTTTGTTTCGTCTTGTTGTTTTCACCGTCCAACCCCTCCCCTTTTTTTACGTTTTATTTTATTTGAGTAAATTATAATTTATTTCGTGTTATATACTGTAGTTTTGAAAATCACCGTTCTCTTGATCAAAGTTGACTGTAATTTTTTTTAGATTATCACTTTTAAATGCATTTTAGATTTCATAAATTTAACTACAAATAAAGGATATTTTTCATAAAAAAAGTTAATTGTTATGAAAATACAATAAAAAGGATTTTTAAGTTATAGTTAAAAAAAAATATTGAGATTCGGTATTGGATTTATCATCTAACTATTTCATTAAAAACACAAGATTCAAACAATAATTTACATTTTCTTTTCTTTTCTTCGTTTTTTTTTTTTTTTTTTGGATTGATGGCCAAAACTATATTAACAAATAACTAAAGGAGCTCAGATAAAAACACTATGAATCAAGACTATAAATTGTTTATTGATTGTTTTGTATGCTGCATGTGCATAATTTTTAAAATACATTTGTTTTGAAAACAATTAGAGTTGCACAAAATGAAATAGTTAAGAAAAAAGATTTTTCCATGTTTTTTATGTAAACAGTTAATAAATATTATGGGACATCATAATGAAAAAATGGATAAACTAAATGCAAGTGCGAAGTACTAATTACAACCTATGTACTGCAAATTAAAAAAAATACTCAATTAATTTTTTATATATATAACATTAACTAATAATTGATGAAATTTAACTGCAGGCATGACATTCTCAGAAATTGTAGGGACAAATGTCAAGGTGATTACTAATAGTTTAAAAGATTTTGACATCAAATTCCTTGTAAAAGAGATAATGACTGTCTTTCATGCATTTTCATCATTTTTATTCAAACAGTTTCAAACAGCTTTCTTGCTTTCTTTTATGCATTTTCATCATTTTTCAATTGTTGTTGCATGTGTGTTCTTTCACATTACAGTTGTTTCACTTTTCCGTTTGTTGTGTTCGATTCCTTCTTTTATTTTGTGGATTCTGATGCTCTCTTTGTTTGTCGTTTGTGTATTGATTCCAACAGGTTCTTCTAGCTAGGATTGGGAGAGTGTGTTGGGCTTATTCTCCAGATTTGTTTTGTTTTTTTTTCTCTTCGTTCTGCCATGCTCTTACGTTTATCAAGTTGTGTTTTCTTCTCTTTTCATCTTTGTTCTTTTGGAGGGTTTTTGCTTTATCTAGCTTTTTTTCCCCTATGTTCTAGAGCAGTACATGAATATTCGTGCATGAATCATACAAGACTTTAGAGCACCATCGTACGTCAAATTCCAGTACATAAGCCTCCACCGTAGACATGAAATACAAGTGATTTTAGAAGGCAAAAGATCTGCATTTAAAATAAGGCATTTTTTTTAGCTTTCATGGCTTTTGTCACGGGGGTACTTTTCGCTACGCGAATAAACCCGTGCGGAATTCAGTGTGGGCGACAAGGTGTTGCTCAAGTTAACTCCGCAGATTTGGAAGAAAATTGTGGGGACGAAGCACCGAGGGCTGGTGCCAAGGTACGATGGACCTTTCGAAGTCCTCAAAAAGGTAGGCGCTGTTGCCTATAGGCTGAAGCTGCCCGAACGGCTGAAACTTCATCCTACGTTTCACGTAAGTTACTTACGGCCTTTTCATGAAGACAACGAGAATCCAAAAAGAAGCAAGTCACAACGAGCTCCTCCTACGATTCATAAACAATTTGACGATGGGATTGTCAAGATTATGGATCATCGTAGACTCGGCCAACATCGAAAGAATCGGCGGACAGAATTCTTAGTAAAATGGAAGAAAAATGAGGAGGTTTCATGGGAGAAAGATACTGACTTGTGGCAATTTGAGGATCAAATACAAGACTACCTCACGTCTATTCCGACGAGGACGTCGGACTCTTCTAGTGGGGGTGGTTTGTTAGAGGTCTAGGCGCGGGGCGCGCCAACGAAGGCACATTGCCTAGAATTTGGCAGCGATGGACTGCGGCAGAAACGAATTCGGCAGGCAGCGTGCAAGGGTCTGTGCAAGTCTTTGAGCTGGCGACTTGGCATGGACGTGGGGCTTAGACAATGGACTTTCTAAGTCAGCAGCTGACACAGCAAGGCAGACAATTGGGGCTGCTATGAGGGCAGACAGAATCATGGGTGGAGGGGCCAGATAATGGAGGACAAAGTGCTTCACCAACCCACTAAGGATAATGGGGAAGGTAGTGCTCCACTAGTCCATGTAAAGGGTGATCATGGGGGAGATAATGCTCCACTATGCCCCGAAATTAGGGGATTATAGGTGAGGATGGAATCTCACATTTGGCTATAAATAGGCTGCCAAGCCTCTGCTGTGTAGCATGCGATTTGTGCATAGCACACACCATTTTTGTGTATTCCTTTGTTGACGAGATAAATAAAGGTTGAGAGGGATTCTTGTAAACTCTAGTGTGTTTGTGTTGCTTGTGTTTACTTGTTGTCTACGACGAGGCGAGTGTGAGAACCTCCTTGAGTGAGCGAAACACATAGTCGTAGGAAAACACGAGTGAAAGGGTGAGGCAAGGCTGAGTCTAGTTGGGACTAGACTGCCGCATTGGGTTAAGTTTAGTTGCGAAAAATTAACCCCGTGACAGCTTTCCTATGTGTTTGGCTTTTTCTTCTTTTTTTTATTAGACTATGGTGCTGCTTCTATGCTTTTCTACTGTTGGTTTTGCCTTGTCAGTCAAGTTGCTAAGAAAAACAAACTTTGGACTTTGGTCGCTTTCCTCCCTGTGGTTTGTTTGGCTTTGATATATATATAAAATGGAGTTGTGTGAAAAGAATGTGGCAGGGCATATAAGCCCTTGCATGTTTATTGTCATTCATCTTTTTTTCTCTCAAGATTGGTTGTTCTCCATCTGTCTATTGAACATGTTTGGGTTTTAAGGCCTCATTGGAGTAGGGATTTTTCTTTTGCTTCATTTTCTGTTTATTTTTGCCTGTAATCTTTGAAATGTTTCATGTAATTTTCTGTTTACGTGAATGATTAGTTTTCATGGAGTGGTTTTTTTATGGTTTCTTTGCCTTTTAATCTACTCTTTGCAGGTTTGTCCCGGGGATTTAGCAAATGGTTTGATAATCTTTTTTTTATTTTTTTTTTATTTTTATGCCTTGCACATTTTAGTCTCCTTTCGCAAACCCTTTTTGCCCTCTACTTGGTGTTGTTCTGGTCAGTTATTGCACATTCCAATCTCGACACAGGCTTGACCTTCTCTTTCACGTTGCTCTCTGTTTTTTTTTTTCAGGCCATTGTTGACTCATTATTCCTAGTGCTCGTTTAATGTGGTGTTTGGATGGATTCTTTCATGCTCCTTTTTTCCTATTGATATCTCAATGTAACTTGCTCAGTGTTTGATATTCATTACGTTCTATTATTGAATTCACATTTTGATTTCCTACCATTGTTTGGTTTGATTTGTTCCACGGAGCCTTTATTTTTCTCCTTTTAGGTTTATTTTATTCTTTTTAAGATTTCATGATTTTTTCCCGTCCTTTTCATTATTTTGAATTTTTTTCCAAATCTAAGTCTTGTCCGATTAAATACATTAATTTCTCTACAAGTTTCTGGTATCTTTCTTTATCAATTATCTTTCATAATTTTACTCTATATATAATTTCATACTTGTCAACCGCTTAACATGCTAACATATCAATTTCTCATAAAAAATCCAAGATATATTTTTTTTGTGATAGAATATTTTTTCATAAGATTGAGATACTTAGATTCCATGAAAAAACTTTCAAGGATCCAGATCTTTCATTTTAAATTCTTTGGCCAAGTATTATTGTAAGTGCCGTCCTTTCTTTATAATCATTTCTAGTGATCACCATATCATCTATATAATGTGTGATTCGAATTGCTTTGGTTATAACCAAAATGCTATCATAGATTTTGTGAGCTTTTAAACTATGCTCTCAGGTATTGTTTTAATCCATACAATGATTTCTCAACCTACACATCTTCTAATCATACCTTTCAAGTATTATGCATCATGGTGGGAGATCCATATAGATATGTTTTTAATAATTCACCATACATAAATGCATTCTTCACATTGAATTGTTGTAATGACCACCTTAGGTTTTTAACTAAAGATAATAAGACTTGAATTATGTTGATCTTGGCTACAGATGAAAATGTCTCTATGTAATCATTCCTATAAGTTTGAGTGTAACCTTTTACTATCAATCTTGTTTTAAAGTGTTCAAATATGTCATCGACTATGTACTTTATCATGTAAATCCATTGACATCTAACTGGTTTCTTTCCTGGTGGAAGATTAATAAGTTTTCATGTTCCATTTTTGTACAATAATTTCATCTCTTTTTTTTATAAGTATTTTCCACCTCGGGTTAGCTAAAACTTCTTATATATTATTAAGAATAAATGTGGTAGATGATTTATTAAAACAAGATATATTTGATTTTGATAACCAATAGCTAGACACATAATGACTCATGAGATATTTGTCTTTACTAGAAAGTTTGGTCTCATATCTGGGTTTAGGAATGCTTCTGGTGTGATGATACGGTGATTTTTCTTATGACTCGGATATTAAGTCATAAACATCCTCAACAATTGATTGGTTTGATAAATTAGTTATCAGAAATTCAAAATCAGTTAAATTATTTGTCGGAAAAGCATTTTTTAGAGTCATATCTTCAGCTTCTAGGTGTTCATCACCGTTTTGATTAAAAAATACACCACTAAAATCCAATTCATCATTTTCTCAATTATCTAATCTAGATTGTAAATCATTTTGACTAAAATCCTATTTGATTTAAATAAAATCATATTCTAGATTCTTAATTTCTTTACATTACCTTTACCTTCTGAAGTTCAAACTTGAGAAAAAAATACGTGATGTCTTCATAAAAAGCAACATCTATTGTTATAAATATTTTTTGAGTTCTAGGATGATAACATTGATACCCCTTTTAATGATTAACATATCCAAGAAAAACACATCAAGATGCTCGAAGAGTCAACTTATTGTACTGGTGTTCATGGAGATGTATGAATATGACCAAACAAAAATATAAGGTGGTAAAATTAGGACTGGTAAGGCATAAACAACATCAGTGAGAGCTCATAATGGTGTTTGAACGTTAATGGAATTAGAGAGTACTTGATTGATTAAATATGTTGCTTAAGCAAGTGCTTTTCCCTGATAATATAATGACATATGAGCTTCTATCAATGATGCATGAATAACCTATAAAAGGTGTCAATTCTCATGTCACCCTATTTTGTTAAGTTGTATTGGAACAATTAGTGTGATTAATAATAGTTCCATGTGCTTTTAAAAAATATTGAAGTTCTAAACTTTAATATTCTTTCCAATTATCACTGTGAAGAACATGAACCTTTTTCTTGTATTGAGATTCAACCATTTTATAAGAAAAAAAATTTCAAAATAATAAGTTCACTTCACTTTTAAATTTTATTAAGCACACTCAAGATATCATGTTACAATCATTAATAAAGTAACGAACCAAAGTGATCCTTCTAAAGTAAAGACTTTGGATGAACCACATTCTTGGTAATGTATAACCACATATGGATGATGATTTTTATTCAAACTTAATGGAAATAAAGTTGATGGTTTTTTTCTCGATAACAAACACCACATAAAAAAAATTAGAGTCTTCAATATTATTAAATAAACTAAGAAATAAATTTTTTAGATAATCAAAGATAACATACTGTTAAAACTTGATGTAGCCTATCATAACTTTCTAATGCCAAGCCTAAGTAATACATGTTCCCTTTTTAATTTCATAACCAATCTTTTGTCCGGTTCAGATGTCCTAAAATACATAAAGCATAGGCCAAAAAATTACCATACAATATTTAGCTTAGGTTATTTAAGAAACCAACAAGAAGTAATTATAATATAATGATGGGAAAATTCACTACCATGAATTCGCTAAATAGCAACGGATTTACCGACAGAATATGTCTGTCGGTAATTTGAGGTCGAAATTATTGACGGACACTTTTCCGTCCGTACTTCAGTCGGTAACTACCAACGAAATATTTTCCGTCCGTAATTCAGTCGGTAACTACCGACGGAAAGTTTCCGTCGGTAGTTATCGACTGAATTACGGATGGAAAAGTTTCCGAATTAAACAAAAGACAGGTCGCTGACGTGGAGGTTTTGGCGGGTTATTTTTTTCGACAGAATCACCGACGGATTCAAAACGACAGCCCGTACAGTGACGTGACCGGTTCGCCGTTTAAATTGCCGACGGAATCACCGAGGGATTTGAAATGGCAGATCCGTACGGTGACGTGTTGATTTTTCCGTCAGAATCACCGACGACATCACCGACGGAAAATCCGTCGGTGAAACCGTCAGAAAAAGTTAATATATGTCAGCTTTGCTGACCCTTTCCTCCTTTATTTCTCCTTCTTCTTCCTAATCCCAACTTTTCCCATCTGCAAACAACCAGCCCCCCTCCCCCCCAAACAAAAATCTCCCTCATATCAGCACAACAAGTTATATTTCTTAAAGTTTTGTGGTCACAGCATCCGTGTTCTGATTTACCGATGAATTTTATCAATTTTTGTAAGTAATTCTATCTTTTTAAATTTTAACATTTAATTAAATGTCAATTTTATTGTTTTTTTAGTATATGTATTTTGTTAGTAGATGTACATGTTTTATTGTTATTTCTCAAATAAACTTGTAGTATATGAATGTATAATTCTATACCTATTATGGTTTGTTTTAGATTTTGTAAGATTGTATTTTTTTGTAAATTGTTAAAACTTTATGGAACTACCGAAGTACATGTGCTGTTTTGAAATAATTAATAGCTTACTTAATGGGTCCGTTTAAAGTTTTATCAATGGTATTGCGGGGTGGTAATTTCTGTAAATTTATATATTTTAATTTGTATGAACGTTGATAAATGATAATGAATATTTAATATTTATGAGAAGTTGTGATTGGTTTGTTGGATAATCTCGAGGTAAAGTAATATTTTTGCAAGTTTATTTACCTAACTTAGTTAATTAATACATGATGTCATCGTAATTTTATAGAGGTTCGATATAAGTCATGGATGATCGTTCATGGATTTATCAAGATTCACCCCAAGGATTGCGGAGGATGGATTATTGTAACGGGGTTCAGGGTTTTATTAATTTCACAACATCTATTCCCAGAAATTTTACTGGAGGCGGTATTAGGTGTCCATGCAGGAAGTGTCAAAATAAAAAGTATCTGAATCCAGATGTTGTAATGATGCATCTTCTACACAAAGGGTTTATGGAGAATTATTAGTGTTGATATGCACATGGAGAAGTATTTGTTAGTAAGAGGAGAATGGAAGAAACGGTGGTTGGGTCTACTTCTAGTGCTAGCAACGTGCATGAAGCGCCAAATGACAACACTAATCCTTACAGAAATATGGTTATGGATGCAATGAGAATGAATCAAGGTAATGTCAGCCAATGTCCAATCGTAGAAGAAGAACCTAATGTAGATGGAGCTAGGTTTTTTGATTTGTTGAAAGATTCTGACGAACCATTATGGGATGGCTGCACGAACCACAGTAAATTATCGGCCGTAGCACAGGTGCTCACCATCAAGTCAGATCACGGGTTGAGTGAGCCCGGGTATGACAAGATTATTGAATGGGCAAGAAGCATTTTACCTGAAGGGAACAGGCTGAAAGAGAACTTCTATGCTGCGAAGTCCATGATGAAACCTCTCGGTTTAGGATACCAGAAAATTAACATGTGCCCTAACTTCTACATGTTATACTACCTTGAAAATGCTGAGATGACCGAGTGCATGACATACGGGCATTCCCGTTACAAACCTAGAACTGGCAGGGGAAAGACTCTAATGGCATATAAAAAACTTAGATACTTCCCGATCACACCTAGACTGCAGAGGTTATTCATGTCACCAAGGACTGCTGAGTACATGACATGGCACCAAGCACATGATGCGGTTGATGGAGTGATGGTGCATCCTTCTGACGACAAAGCGTGGAAACTCTTTAACAGTGTGCATCCTCACTTTTCAGCTAAATCAAGGAATGTGCGTCTTGGGTTGTGTCCAGAGGGATTCAACCCATTTGGGTCATTTACTGCTCCTTATTCTTGTTGGCCGGTCATATTCACAGTTTATAACTTGCTACCGGGAATGTGTATGAGGTCGGAGTTCATGTTTTCATCTAC
The DNA here is from genome assembly GCF_000002775.5 of Populus trichocarpa. Lineage (NCBI taxonomy): Eukaryota > Viridiplantae > Streptophyta > Magnoliopsida > Malpighiales > Salicaceae > Populus > Populus trichocarpa. The sequence continues at coordinate 8,356,430 of NC_037290.2, forward strand.
CGTCATACCCGGTCCAAGCAGCCCGGGGCGGAATATAGATGTTTGTCTTCGACCGTTGATTGATGAGTTGGCGCAGTTGGGGTCCTCCGGAGCTCTGACTTATGATATATCGAGGAAACAAAATTTCCTTATGAGGGTGGCTTTGATGTGGACTATCAATGATTTTCCAGCTTATGGAATGCTTTCTGGTTGGAGCACGCATGGGAAACTCACATGTCCATACTACATGGAAAACAACAAGGCATTCACGCTAGCAAACGGAGGTAAAGCTTCTTTTTTTTACTGTCACCGTCGCTTCTTGCCACTTAATCACAGGTACAGAAAGAACAGAAAAGATTTCTTTGTTGGCAGAGTTGAAAAAGATGTTGCATCCCCGTATTTTTCTGGTGAAGAATTGCATGACGTTGTCTCAGAGTACGGTGACATTGTGTTTGGCCTTCAATCAGGTAAGCAAAAGTTTCCTGGTTTTGGTTTGATCCATAATTGGGTGAAACGAAGTATCTTTTGGGAGCTTCCTTATTGGAAGACCAATCTGCTCCGCCATAACCTTGATGTCATCCACATCGAAAAGAACATGTTTGAGAACATTTTCAACACCGTCATGGAGGTGAAGGGGAAGACAAAGGACAACATCAAGGCTAGATTGGATATAGCTTTATACTGTAACCGTAATAAATACGAGTTGGTTTATGATGAGTCACGGGTTGCAAAACCAAGAGCAAGCTTCGTGTTAGAGAAAAACGCACAACTGCTAGTCTACAAATGGCTTAAGAGTCTGTGTTTTTTGGATGGACATGCATCGAACATATCAAGGCTGGTTAATATAGAGGACTGCAGATTGTATGGAATGAAGAGTCATGACTGTCACGTGTTTTTGCAAACACTCATCTTATTAGCTTTTCGTGATTTGTTGCCAAAGGGAATATAGGATGCACTCACGGAGATCAGTCATTTCTTCAGAGATATATGCTCCAGCAAGTTGAATGTTGATCACATTGAGAGGCTTCAAACGAATATCGTCGAGACACTATGCAAACTTGAGATGATATTCCCTCCATCATTTTTTGACTCAATGGAGCATCTCCCTATACATCTACCTTTCGAGGCAAAAGCTAGAGGACCGGTCCAATATAGATGGATGTACCCATTCGAACGGTTAGATATTACAGTTGCAATGTAATTCATATATAAAAGTATTTTATATGTTTTTCTTAATTGAAATAACTTGATTAATATTTCAATGTAGGTACTTGTTTAATCTCAAGAAAAAGGTTAAGAACAAGGCGCATGTTGAGGCTTCGATATGTGAGGCCTATATTATTGAGGAGATCTCAACATTTATCTCGTACTATTTCGAACCTTCTCTGAGAACGAGAATCAATCGCGTTCCACGGCATGATGGCGGCGGTGAAGTGCCTTCCAGTGGGAACTTGTCAATATTCTCCAATACTGGACGACCCACACCTAAAAATGCTGTAAAAGGAAGATATTTGTAGGAAATAGAGTTCAAACAAGCACACAACTATGTTCTATTTAACTGTGATGAGCTGAGACCTTTTATTCAGTAAGTTTATACTAATTAAACTTTGTTAGTAATATACTATTAATTATATATTGTAATATCATACACTCATTATCACTTGTAGGCAACATCGATAATATTTGCTCTCCAATAACTCACAGCTGACCGAATCCTAGATCTTTCAATTACAAGATGAACAGTTTGCCACGTGGTTCAGAACACATGTAAGCACTATCACAAACTCATTCTAACTTGCAAAATTACTGTACATATGCATGTCATTACGAGATTCTCGTTCATTTACTGTTTATTGATGTACATTACATACAAGGTTTATCAAATGGGAAGGAGTGCGCCTAAGTCATTGTCTTCACTAAGCCTGGGGTCTGAAAGAAAATGTAAGTGCTACAACGGGTATTTTATCAATGGATATGTTTTCCATACTGAAGAATACGGGCAAGGAAGAAAGACATACAACAGCGGTGTTTGTGTTAAGGGATCCACTAGTAGTGAGTTAGAAGTTGACTACTATGGCAGATTAGAAGAGGTCGTTGAACTGCAATATCATAACGAGCAGAATAGAGTGTTTTTATTCAAATGCTATTGGTATGACACGACTGACAGAGTTGATCCGCACTATGGTCTGGTCGAAATCAACTCAAAAGCTAGACTTCGCAACATAAACGATGTCTTTGTTTTCGCAAAGCAATGTCAACAAGTTTATTACACATACACCCCTTCATTTAGAAAGGATCGATCAAGAGTGGACTGGTTGTCCGTTTTAAAAACGAAACCCCGGGGTCGTATCGAGGTTGTTCAGGATGAGAACGAAGACACAAGTGTGCGAGATGAAGTCTTTCAAGTTAGTGAGTTGGTTGAACCATATCGAGTTGGTCCTTCGATTGAATTGGAAGAAAATTCAAATTTTCATGTTTTCGATGATAGTCTTGTTGATGTTGATGTTGACGTAGAGGAGTTGAATTTTGTTTTGAGCTCTAGCGGACAAGCAAATGTCAATGAAGAAGATGATATCCATATTGAAGATTGCGATGAAGGTGATGACAATTCAATTGATGACGAAGAAGAAGAAAAGTCTGACTAACTACCAAAATGAAGCCCTGTGTAAAACCCTTTTTTCATGTAATTTAGATTATGGATGATATATTTTGTAACACGAAATATTTATTACTTGAAATAATTACTTGAAATGCCACAATCACGAAATAATTACTTGAAATAATTATAGATCATGGATGATATATTTTGTAACACGAAATAATTACTTGAAATGCCACAATCATCGACGTCCATACCAACAGATATAAGTCCGCCGGCATTTCATAGAGAGTTCGAAAGTAATTACTTGAAATGCCACAGTCACCGACGTCAATACCGACGGATATAAGTCCATTAGTAAGTTGTCGGCGGGTCAAGTTTACCGACAAAATTACCAACGGACCGCGCGAATTCCAAAGGGTTGTGCATTAAATGCATCTTTGACCGCGTTATCTTGCCGACAGAATTACTGACGGACCACGAAAAATATGGAGGGTCATTAAAAATTTTGGTGCGAAATTCAAAATTTACCGACGGATTTTTGACACTTCACCGACGGAATAAATTAAAATAATAATTAATTTTATATCCGTTGGTGAATCCGTCGGTAAAACTGCCATATAAGTTCCCCCGATCGCCGCTTCAGTTCATTTTTTCTTCTCCTCAGTTTTTCATCGATTCTTTTCCTCTCCATTCTTCAAAGGTTTCACCAGCAATCTCTAGCAACTTTTCTCATGAATCTCCATCAGTTTAAAATGTATGCGTTTCTTCTATTTCATTTTACTTTAAGGGTTTTTTTTTGCTATTTTTTTTGCTATGTTTTTTGTTTTGGTGTATTTTTTATAATGTAGATAAAGTCTATAGTTTGTTTTTAGAATTTATTGAATATTTTTTATTGTTGTATTGACATAATTATTATTAGTTAATTTGTTGAATATTTATTGTTAATGTTGAATTTACCATAGAATTAGTAATTGAATATGTTGGAATAATTATTAATTTTACTCTATTATTGAATGATTCGTGTTTAATTTTTTCCATTTATTTTGATTGTTATTCTAGAGTTTTTTTTTTAATTTATTGTTTTGTTGTATTGGCATAATTATTGAATAAGTTTTTGAATTGTAATTGTTAATGTTGAATTTACCTTAGTATTTGTAATTGAATATTTTGGAATAATTGTTAATTTTACTTTATTATTGCATGATTTATGTTTAATTTTTTCCATTAATTTTAATTGTTAGTCTACAGTTTGTTTTTTATTTATTGAATATATTTTATTGTTGTATTGGCATAATTATTGAATAATTTGTTGAATTGTAATTCTTAATGTTGAATTTACCTTAGGATTAATAATTGAATATGTTGGAATAATTAGTATAGATTGGGTCAATTGGTTGTGGCTTTTGTTAATATGTGCAGGTTTGTGGATTTGGGTAGTATCCAGTATAGGGGAGGTGCTGTCGAATTTTTTTTTAACATTTGAATTTAATTATATAATTATTTGTATAAAATTGTGGAGATGCGCAGAATAAAAACCAGAGCTGGTCGCTCACGTACGGTCGCAGCTAGTTCGTCTAGCAGCGATGCTGATATTTCCTTAGGTGCCTCTCAAGAAGAGGCACCTACACCACCTGCGCCATCAACCGATGTTGCCTCTTCCAGTGCTACTTCACAGCGCAGAGGCGGGGTGCCTTCGCAGCGGAATCAATTTACCCGCAAGTACGAGGCACAATGGAAGGACGACCTTTCAATGTAAGTTTGTTAAGGTTTTATTTTTTTTAAAAAAAAATTACAACATAATTTATGAAGTAATCACTATTTAATTTATTTCATTTATTTTCAGGTTCACAAACATTGAGGCCGCCCGAGTAATATCATCGGTGTTTAAATCGTCGATGGAGATTCCATTGTTTTAATGGAGTCAGATATCCAAGCATCCTGAATGGATGCCTTAAATCAATACATGGTTTGACAGATTTCAGGTTGGTGTTAATTTATAATTTTCAGCTTATTTCTAATAAATTATTAATATAATTGTAAATAAATCATTATTTTTATTTAAACTTATTTATTTATACACAGCACAAATTCTGCTGGGATAGTAAGCATAACACTTTTGTGAGGAGGGTGTAGGAAAATCACGCGGCAACTAGGTAAGATCGAAAACAATACAAGATTTTTTTTAGACAAAAATTTATGTTTCGAAATGTAATTTTTGGTTGCGTGAAGTAGGTTGCGTGATTTTTGGTACGAAGCACAAAAAAGGGCAAAAAAAACCACGAGGGATAGGGGTTTCCAAGGCTGGAACGATGTTGCGATTTGGAGGGATTTCAAACCGATATACATCCCGGAAGATATATGGCTGCACTATCTTGAGCACGTGACGTCTGAGTGGTTCACACGACGCTCACAGTCCGGTGTTGGCAACCGGAATCGGCCAATTCATGGCTCGGTGACAATGCATATTGGCGGCTCCGTTCCGTTTGCTGCACATGCGAAACGAATGGTAAGATTAATTTAAATGAAATATATCGTTAAATTAAGTTGTTGTTAATATATATTTTTTCATTATAGGCTGCGTCTCTTGGACGTGAGCCGAGCCCGATGGAGCTGTTTGTGGAGACGCACGTGCGGAGTCAAGACCGCCAAAAGGGGGCGCAACAGTTCGTTGATAACCGTGCTCAACATTTCGTGGTATGTTTGTTCAACCATTTTATTTTGTAAGTTATTATGTTTATTGAATTGAATATGATGATTACTTTTTTTATTTTCAGGAGACCTATAATAATCGGTCGAGGGAGAGATACGGGGATGATATTTTGACCCATCCGGAATTCAATCCGGATTTGTGGATGGAGGTTGGATCGTCAGGTGGACCCAATAAAAATCAGGTTTACGGGCTCTCCAACACTACGGCCGACAACTTGTGGTCAACTCGTAGTGTTTCAACCGTTGGGAGCTCCCAATCAATATCGAGCTCCCAATCTAAGGAGTTCGTGGCCTTGCAGCAACACACGGCTCAGCTCACCGGCAAATACGACCACCTATCGGCGGAGTACGTACAACTCAAAGCGTCTCATGCATAACAAAGAGCGGAGTCTGAGCAAATCAAAGCGTCTCAAGCACAACAAAAAGCGGAGTATGAACAACAAAAAGCGGCTTATGAACAGCTTCGCGAAATGGTCATGAACATGGCAACACATAGTGGAACATGTGCGCCTAATCCTTTTTGGCCGTATAACCACCAGCCTCCTCCTCCTCCTCCAGCTCCACCTTTATATTAATTTGCAATAAACATTATTTACCTTTAAAACTTCATTTAATAATTCTTTTGAAACATATTTAGTTTGTAATGAATATTATTTAACTTTGATTTTTTTTAATGTTTAATATAAATTTTATTTGCATAATTGGTTTTTATTACCATTAATTTATATAGTTTTATATTATATATTCTAAATAATTTTTTAAAAACAAATTTAGAAAAAACTATTACCAAGGGTTTTACCGACGGAATTAATTCGTCGGCATCTGACAGTAGCATTCACCGACGCATTTACAGACGGATATATTCGGTCGGTATTTTAAACACTCACCGACAGCCTTACCGACAGACTTAATCCGTCGGCATTTGACAGTAAATGCCACACTTACCGACGAATTTACAGACAGATATATTCGGTCGGTATTTCATACACTCACCGACAGATTTACTGATGGTAAGTAGCCGTCGGTAAATCACGATATCACCGATGGAATAAAAATTCATCGGTATATTTCAAGCGGGAATCTTTTTTTTTTGGCGCACAAATTCCGTTTGTAAAACCATCGGTAAATGGTTTTTTTGTTTTGCCGACCGATATAGCGACGGAATGGGGAATCACCGACGAAAAGAAAGCCGACGGGCGTAATCCATCGGTGATGATGTCGGTAAATAAATCACCGATGAACTGCTAATCACACACCGACAGAATATGTCCGTCGGTAAAACTGTGAAATCTTGTAGTGATTATAACATAATCTAAACTCAAATCATCAGTAAGGGTTTGAACATGATTGGGGTCAAAGTAACAATGGGATTTGTTTAGTTAACTGTGGAAAAAATTCAAGAATTTAAGGATTGCGAAAAGAAAATTCAAGGGTTCAAGAATTTTTAGTAACCTAGCTCCGCTATCATGTTTTCTATAGGAAAAAAAAATTACTTTTCTAATTTATTTATTGAAATAATGAGAGAGGAACTAACTTAGAAAAATAATTATATAAGAAAAAAACAAGTATCTAAATATATATTTAAAAAATCAGAAAATCTCAACATCATATTTCGTAGTTTTTTACAACTGCCAAAACATCATAGTCAAATGTTTTAAATTTAGTTCACACCGACGGAATTGTTTTTTTTCCTCTGCATATGGTGTGGAATAATTATGGACGCAAATGTTGATTTTGTCTTCGTTTTGGCCATTGAGCGGAACGTGTGCATGGTTACAAAGTTAGAATAGAGACATGAGCACATGAGAGGCTGCCATTTTTTACTGAACTGCTCATCTTTGAACATCCTATACACAGTACTCCCCCACCATGTTAGATTTTCCTATGATTTTTGTCTCCCGCACGTGCACTTATTTTAACTTTTAAGCATCATCCCATTTCTTGATCTAACAGCAAGAGCTAGGTGTTTATTGCAACAAAAGAGGAAAAAGAAAAAGAAAACAGAGGGCGGGGGTGTTTGAGCACAATTTGTTATTAATTATGTTCTACATGAAAAATTTCCTAACATGAAACTTCACTTGGTTTGTAATGCCGAGGATTGACCCGGGCGACCCGGTCAAAACCCGGGATTCGGATCTTGAACCAGACCGGGCCTGAAAATTATAGTTATTGCATTTGCTTGCGGATGATTTGAGTTTATAATAACCCCATGTTATATATATATATATATATATATATATATATATATATATATATATGATGTTTTTTAAGATTTTGCTGATGTCGTTTCTGTATTTGTTATAGGAACAAGAGTAGTTTTTTTTTCTTTGTTGTTGTACTTTTACTCTCTTTTTTGCTTTAATTTGTTGATAATCCATATGCTATAAATAGTTAGTTTTTTTTTTTATTGATAAACCATATGCAATAAATAGATAATAATTTTTATCACAAATAAATAGATAGTATTACTTCATATATGAAGGAAACGTTATCCAAATAATTTCACAAAAAATGTTTGTTAGTGCATTTTTGCGCGATCCTTTAAATATTGGACAAAAGAGCATCACAATCCAAAAAAATCTCCCAATAATGGATTATAATCATTGATTGATTAATGAAAAGTTTTAAACTATCTATAACGTGAAGATTAATCATCTTTCTTAATGATATTCAGGACTAATTACTTGAGACGAGTAAACATTGTTTGATTACCTGTTTGCACCGAAAAGAGAATCAAATTGCAAATTTGTATATGAAAAAAAATAAAAAATCGTGGCGCTACTTGTTATAGTTTTGAAATCCGGTCCGACCCGGCGGGTCAATCTGGGACCCGGCCGACCTGGGGCTGGAATCAGACTGGGTTGAAGAAAAATAAAAAAAAATCATGACTTGGTGTGACCCGACCGACTCAACAAGTTGACCCAATAACCTGATTTTTTTATACATGTACGTATAAAATATGTCTTGGACCGAAATATATCTTGGACCGGACCGGTCATCGACTATGATACTTATAATCCCATATAATTGTGACTCTCTTTCACTCTTTACCACTCGAAATTAATATTATACATGTATGTATTTCTCCAATTTGATTACATTAATCGATTTGAAAATTGACTTTGACATGGGATGGTGACAACTCAGATGTTTACAACACGAGATGTTGGAATTGATGTGGAGGTGATAAGGACTGGAAACAAAAGAATCTGTGACTCTTATATCTTAAAACAAAAAGATAAGAACACCAGCCACACACGTGCAAAGGCCTGATTAAAAGTCTTACTGATCTACAATAGATACTTGGCATCCATGGCAGTAGTAGCCCATAGGTCCTATTATGCTATGCCTTCTCTAGCATGTCATAGGTCTTAACCAAAAGGCTTGCCAGGAGCTTGGTGGGGGCAAGAAGGCAGTACGAAGTATCTGCTTATTTTTCTATTTTAAAAAAATTTGATTAAAAGTATCTGATTATTTTTTTATTTAAAAAAAATATATTTTTTATTTTAAATTAATATTTTTTAGTATTTTTATATTATTCTAATGTACTAATATTAAAAATAATTTTAAAAAAATAATATATTTTTAAAAAAGATATTTTAAAAAACAACTCATAACACTTCCGAACAATATTGGTCGATTACCCCCTTGAATTACTATCTTAAAACCCAGTATTTTGTTGTTCTCGACTTTGTCTCTTCTTTAGGCTCGCCGACACCCACCTGAAATGGCACACAAGTTCTCTTATATTTTACAAATTATTCTAAAGTCAATTATGCATGAAGGTACTGCGTTTGGACAGATGCCAAGCCACAGTGCCGAATTAGATCAACCCACATCAGCGGACTGTGGGTACATTATGACATGTCACACAGAGCAAGATGTGGGAATTTGTTTTTGGAATCAAAGATAAGATATTGGATGCCTCATCATAATAATTTGTCACTAGTTTGATTACATCTTGAAGGGTTAATGGTCCAGATACATTTGCGGTGGAGGAGTTTCAGTGGATAAATATTACAAGTTTCTTGCTATATATTTAATTTAATCCATTTCCTCCGTGTGGTGGAGGGGTTTCTATTCAACATAGTCCTCCAAACAGTGTTTTTTTGTTGACCCAAGACAAGCATTGAGACCACCATTTCATGTGCTCTGAAAGAGTATTCAAAGTAAGAAATCGAAGTCCAAGCCAATGCCTAGGGGGTTATTTTAGGCGAACTATGGAGTATTTTGCGCTAGTTTAACTTTTATTTGCTATTGTTAAACCTATAGTTGCAGAAAAAGTTCCCCTAGCCATTAACAGCTAATGGAATCTAATGGTGTGCCCTGTTTTTATCACTTACCCTCTCTTTTACTATCTCATATATCTTTCCTTATTCAACACTGCATTTGGTGTTGTTGTTGCGGTTGAACTGTATTTTGTAGCAAATTCATAAGTTATTTAAGGTAAATATTCACTAACGATGAAGATGGATTAGCAACTGTGAGTCCTGTCTTGTCACCCTCCTGTCTTGCCCAAGATTGCACTTCTAGTCGGTCTATGAGACAACTAAATCATTATAATTTCCCATTTGGTTTGTAAATCTTAAAAGAAACTTGGGAGGAGCTATGATTTCCCGGGTTATGCATGCAAAATCGTCAGAGAGCTGGTAGACAAACCACTGAATTACCTTCCACTTCAACAAAATTAAAGCACGAAAGTCAATGGCTTACAGATTCCAACATGCAAATTTCTAATCATAAAGTTGACAACGCAAAATCAGGGACCTTTAACCACGGGTTTTGAAGTAAGTTAATATATATTTTTCCCCCTTGGGTTTGGTATACCAATCAGGCATGGAAGTCGTTGTCCAACACTCAACCTTGGTGCCTCTAATCAAACATTGAACAATTAATAATATATATATTCCTTGACCTTATGCAATTTAATTCAATTTTGTTAAACTAGTATTTCTTTTTTCATATGTGACTGGATTTGCGCATGCTCTAACCCGAATTAATGGGTAACATTTGGTATTATAATAGATATTTCATCTAAAAATAAATTAAAATAATATTTTTTTTAAATTTTTTAAATTTTATTTTTGACATCAGCATATTAAAATGATGTAAAAACATAACAAACATTGATTTTTTGTATAACGTTGTTTGGGTTGCGTTCCCAAACAACACCTTATTGTTTTATGCCTTATTGTCTTATACCTTATTTGTTTTTACGGTTGGAAATTGTTTTTGTAAAAAAATTAATTTTTTTATTGTTTTTAAATTATTTTGATGTACTAATATTAAAAATAATTTTTTTTAAAAAAATATATCATATTTTAATATGTTTTTTTAAAAAAATTAAAATATACATCTTTGCAGGCGTAGAAAGTGAATTCAGCTTTTGACATCTCCTATGCAACTTTAACTTTTTAAGAGGGCAAAATTTCAACTGAGGCAAAGTAGTGAAAATTTTGAAAGCTTCTTGAAATAGCGTACAATATGTAGTGCTCAACAAAAGTTGTTTTGGTTTCATACCATGTGTAGAAATTTGAATTTTGTACCTTCTCTTTATTAACCATTGTTGATCAGCTTTAAACATTTTTGAATCAGCAGCTTTTGTTCTCTTTCTTTAGTGTTCTTCTCTGGAAAAGGGAGTGTTATGAAAGCTGAATATACTGCCTAGAGAGAGATAAAAAGAAAGGGCTTCTAAGAAACAATAAAGACTGAATCTTGTCCTTAAAGGGTATCTTGCAGTTCTTGTATCCATTTATATTGTCTATGATTTACAGTGTTATCATTTGTTCTTGTGCATTGAAAAAAGAAAATTTATTGTCACACATGACGATACTTCTTCTGGAATAACTAGTAGGACTCCGGGGAGCTAAGCCTTAAGCCACTCTTAAACCAAGATCTTACCTTTAACTTGTAAGTAGATTCACATGTAGTCGCGCAACTACTGAAAAGACACAGAATCAAAGAGGAAATGAACAGTAAGGCTGATTTTGGGACAGTAATATCTAATAACTTGTTGGTTTGCTGGAAATTAGTCAATTGAGGTGGTTGCTAGCCAGCATGCATGATATATCAGGGCAATCTTGCGTTTTACCTTCTTGTCCCCTTTGGAAAGTTAGGGGAGCAAACAAAATATGATATAACTACATTAAATCTAATTTATTTATGCTAATCTCAAGAATTGCTCATGATAAAACTATACACTATGTACTTAATTATCTGATATTCGATTTGGATTATATAACAATGACAACATGGTTATTTGGAAAAAATAAAGAAAAAGGTAATATACAATTGAAGATCTATCTCACTTCAACTTGATGTCTGTAAGATCAAACCAAATTTGCTTGAACACCTTGATAATAAGGTCATGATATTCATCAGAATTGAGTGAAAGATAACAAGCGAGAAGGTCTTCTAAGTCCTTTGATGCCTTGATATTGTTCTCCACTATCATCTCCACCATCGATTCCCTGAAATCTTTCTGGGGATCAAAAGAAGATTTCACAACTGCCAAACTATCCGAAAGGCTTCTTCGCGACCGCGACGATGAACTTGTCGTCGATGACACACTCTTTCGACCATTATTATAAGCCTGGATTTTCTTATTTGAGATTCTTGGAGAATTGACTCTTAGCCTGACTCCTGGTGAAGTCACAGAATTTCTCCGGACAGAACTGGTCTTGTATTCTTTCACTGCAATGCTCTCTTCTTTTACAACCTTGACAGATAAAGAGGCATGAGCATTTGTTTCCTCGTATTTAGCTGGACTCCTTCTATACTTGGTTGGTTCTTGGGTTTCTTTCTTCTTGGTATCTTCAAGTTGATCATCAAATTTAGCAGGCTTTGTTACGATTGGAGGAAGATCAAGATCAGATATGCTATGAAACACTTTCGGATTATCTAAATTCCTAGCAGTAGACTTCTTATCCACACTGATAACAATGCCATCATTGTCAATAGAATCAAGTTTGCAGTCACAAGAGCTTGACCAAGACAACATTTTATCAAATGAGACGGTAGCAAGAGCACTGTCCGACTTGAATTCTGGTGGAAATGAGTCAGAGAAATCTGTCTCCTGGTCAAGAGAACCATCATAAAGAGAAGCTGAGTAGTCTGGAGGAGAATCTGATTTAGTCCAGAGCGTAGCACGGCAGTTACAACCTGCAGAGACATGCTTAGGAGAGGCCTTGATGGTTCTTCTCCTGTTTCTTTGATTCGATGATCTTCTTGGGGGGTCAGGAAAATTGGTGTACGTGGATTTTGAGTTTCTTGGAGAAGTGTGAGGTATTTGTTCACTTGAGATAAGCTCTCTAGTGATGTAGTATGATTTTCTTGGATAAGGATTGTATTGAGGATGTTTTGGTTTGGATGGTGGCTGCTGAGTTTCAGCAGCTGATGTAGCTTGTCTTTTCTTTATGGAATGAGTGGTGGTGTTATGGTTTCTTGTTTTGCCCATTTCTTTGAGCTTGTAAAACCAAGCATTAGGCATCATATCTGATAATCTGAACCTATTGTTGCCCATGAAAAACCCCTCCCTTCTCTTCTCCCAACTCGTTTTCTTTTCTGTGTTTCTGTGTTTGTGAGTGAAGATAGTGGCTAGTGGAACAGAAGAAATTGTTGGATTGTCTATGCCTCTGCTTTGGCTGAAACTCAGAGAGTGTGGAGAGGATAAATAAAGAGGGACGGATTGGAATTGAAGAGAGGGTGCTGTGGTCCATAAATGGTGAAAAAGTTGGCACTAAAGAAATGGGAATGGGGCCCAAGGGTTAATGACTTTCAGTGCCTTATTAAAATTAAATTAAAAATAAAAACTAAAATTACATGTGTCGTTTTCCAACAAAATCATTTAATATTTTAGATGTACAGTTAAATGACTTAAATATTTTTAAAAATAAAAAATTTAAAATTAAGGTCCAGAATTTTTTCAGTATTTTAATGTTTTGATTACACAATAAAATGATTATACTACTCTTGAAAGCAAAAACATAAAACTAATATCCACCGATTTTTTTTTAATTTTCATCATGTTTTTTTAATTGTAATTAATTTTTTAACAAGAATAAATGTAATTAAAAAATAAAAGTGGCACGCATCACTTAATGGGATGTCAATGTTTTTTTGGCGATGCGTGCAACGTCTCATGACGATCAAACATGACCTTCTGCATCAACGTTGCGTTATCCTTTTCCTGTTGTTAAGACACATGTGCACGACGGAACAATGGTTGAGCTCTGGTAGACTTTGTTTTTTACTTTTTCTTCATCTTTTCTCTCTCTTTACCTCAGATTTTACGCCAACTCTTTCAAATATTAAATGTATTATGTAAGTTTGTATTTGTATTAATTTTGGTCTTCATTCTTTTGATTGTTATATGTTTTTCTTTTAATGCTTTTTAAGTTGATATTTCTTTTCAATTTCATCCATCAACATTTTATTTCATTTAATTTTTTTATCCAATTTGATCCTTATTCTTTTGATTGCTATTTTGTTTAGGTTTTTTTTTATCATTTTCTTGATTTATTTTATTTTTCAATTTAGTCCCTCATTATTTTTTTTATTTAATTTTTATACCATATTTGGTTATTGTTTTGATTGTTACTTGCTTTGTTTTTTTTAAAAAAAAATGGATAATTAGGAGTTTTCTTCGTGATTTTTTTTTGTCTTTGTCTTTTATGGGGTAATAATGGTCTAATGACCTGAGTCATAAGTTTTGTTTAACTTTAGTTTTTTTTTATGTCCTTTTTATTAAAATTGATTTTGTTTTCAATTTTATTATTCAACATTAGGTTATTGGACCTTGAGCTTCGTGATTTTTTCCGCTTTTTTTTGTGAGGTTATCTCGATCTCATATCTCGAGTCGTGGGTTAGTCGAGATGTGGGTTAATCGAGATTACTCAAGTTTTTTATGTTAATTTTAATTGATTTTTTTTAATTTTTTTAATTATTTACTTTGCATGAGAATATTTAACTTTCATTGTTTTATTTAATTTTCTATGTGCGGGGTTTTCTAGTCTCACGAGCGGGCCGTGAATTTACGATTTTAACTTGAGTTAAGTGTTTTTGTTATTTTTTAAAATTAATATTTTTTCAGTTTGTCTTTCAACATTTACTTTGCTGGTAATTGAGCTTCAGATTTTTTTTATTTTTTTATGAGGTTATTTCATTCTTATTTAATTTTTGATTTGTTATTAAATAAAATCGTTGAAACTTTTTAAGAATATTTAGAGGGCATCTTTTCATAATATGGAAAGTGTTTTTTTATTAGTTGTTGGCCTTTTTTATTTTTTTTATTTAATCATATTATTAAATTATCTAAGATTATTGAATCAATGATCAAAGTTTTAGATTTTTTGTACTCTTTTAAAAATGCTATTATTTTCTAAGCTTTTTTATTTTCATATTAGGAAGAATGTAGCCTTGTCCATGGCATATCACGTGACATCTATCTGGTATATTACCAAAAAAAAAAAAACAAAAACAAATTCAAATCTGTATCGGGTTAGTATTTGATCCTTTGTTACCAGTTATTGATCACCAATTTAAACCCAGTGATATGTTTACTTTTATATTTGAATTATTGATGGGTCTCGTGCAGTGAACCTCTGGTTTGGAGAGAAACTAAACACACTCCAAGTATAGTTTACAGCAAATGGAGAAGCTATCTCGTTAACAAACAAGCTCTCAGTTGTATCATCTACGTTTGGATGGACACTCTGATGTTGTGTTGTTTATCAGTTTTGTTTGTTTTTATGAATGGATGTGAAGAGTAGAGACCATTGTTTTCACTAAAGTAAGCACTGAGGACATAGTTTGAAGTTGTATCATGATCATTGGCGGACATGAAAGAAACCTAAAAAGGCAAGACCTTACCTTACTTTTCAGGGCTTCAAAATAAGCACTGAGGACATATCTTGGGCTTACCTTACTAGAGGGCTTCAAATTTATTTATATTTTATAGGTCTTGAACATCACAATGGATTAAAGTAGCCCATGCATGCCTAAAGACGGCATGGACTGTTAACAGGGACTGCGCGTCCTAAAGACGGCGCACGCATAAACTTATGTTCCTTCTGCTTCGTCGGATTGCCGGTTGCAATTCTCCTTACTTTAAAATGTAAAATTGGTTTTCCGGGGCTACTCGCAGCACAGATTAGCTGCCTATGCATGATGTTGTGTACAGTGACTCGAACAGATTGGAGGCACCAGGCTAAAACGGCTGAGGAGCTAACTGCAGCTGTTGGAGATAATGATGATCATGGGGATGATTTGGAAACAGGTTTATTTTCAAGCGATAATTGAGTCTCCAAAATCAAGTGGGTGAATGGACATCATCTAACAAAGAAAGTTAAGAGGCTAGATTACGGCATACAACATGAGCTAAACATATTCCTTATGTTCAGAAACTACTGCAGGGAGATATTCATTGTTTTTGATAGTGGAAAAACACAAAGAATTACTCTGTTAGAAATGGTTGAATTATTTATTGATTCATGTCTTAGAAGCAGGATCATCATTTACCTCTTAACTGATACCACATTTGTATACGGAAAAGCAGAAAGCTACAGCTTCTAAATCCCACGAATTCCCTACAGACTATATAGTATACGGCACACGTTCATTGCCCACTATAACAAGGAAAATCAAGAAATATTTCCTTTTACTTCCAAAACAAATTAAAACAGCAAGAGCATGCATGAAATAATTCTTAGCATGCACGACGAGCAATTCAGCAATGTCGCCTTTGAAAACAAAGAGACAGAAAACAGAAACCGCAAATGATACTCAAAACTCCTTAATTGCTCCAAATTCATTTTCTGAATTTTAAATTAGAAAGACGAATTTCAGCATCACAATCCCTTTGATAATACAGTCAAAATATTGGCTGTGTTCACAGACGGTGGCATTGATCAAGAAAACTAGTGTGGTTAACAATAAGCTCGGATATTTGTATTAACGTTCAGACATTATTCGAATAATGAAAAAAACATAAAGCCCGGAATTGATTGACTTGGATTTGCAGCATTCTTCGAACTCCTACCATTCATCTTTGCAGAGAGTGTGTCCGACTTCCGATCTTTCTTTTACGAGAGAGGTCATTCAGATTTTGAAACGCTGCGGTCACTTCCTTTACTCCCTTTTAAGAATGTTTTTAAGATTCAGGTAGTAGTTGTGATTTAAAATGTTTTTATTTATAAATATATTAAAATAATATTTTTTTATTTTTTTAAAATTAATTTTTATATAGTGAATTAAAACAATCTGAAAATATAAAAAATATATTTTTTAGCAAAAAATACATTCAAAATTCAAGGGAAAATAATTTGCACTATGCTTCCAAATAGAGCCTAAATAATAACATGTCATGCTGCAACATCTTATTTTGATCCGACCACATCGACCAACCGATTTTTTTTTGGATCAAAACTTAATATGCTTTTGTTTTTATTTTTAAATGTATTAGTAGAAAAAATAGTAAAAAAGAATATACATGCAGTTCAATAATATACATACAAAACACATAATAAGAAAATAATATATATAACAGACCTATTATCCTACCACGTAATAAAGTAGGTTTGATTTGGATATTTTTTTTTTGTGCCTATCTAATTTTGTAGACTTGATTTGATTTGGACTTCTTACATGGTTATTAAATAATTTTAGCCCAAACAAGCAACATTACAAGAGGGGTTGTCCATGAATCAGATCTTAACCCAAGTTTTATGACTTACAAGAGGGGTTGTCCATGAATCAGATCTTAACCCAAGTTTTATAATTCAAGTCTAATAATGATTCGGATTCTTTAACATGTTTACTAAATACTAAATATAGATCAAATATGAATCTAACTTAATCCGGTTTGATAATGATCCGACCCAAAACTAATATTAATATTATTTTTAATAAAAAAATATTTTTAAAACATAAAAAAATCAAATATAAAAAATAAGAAATAACTATGGCACTGGTTTTAGAGTATTTATTTATGTGGTTGCTTCTAAGTTTGAAGCAGACCACAGAAAAAAACTGTTTGGTTAATTACTAAACATAATTTATTGTTTGTGGGATCCAGTATTTTTTACATTCAAAACGCAAGTTTACTGAAAGCAGCTTCAAGCTGCTTCTCCTTCTCCTGCCATCTTCACAATGGAGAGTGAATTAATTCACTCTTCAATGTTCATAGTCGAACAGGGTCTGGTCCAAACCTAAATGCATTGGACAGGGTCCGACCTAGTAAAAAAATCCAATTATTTTTTTATTTTTAATTGTTTTTTATTCAAAAAACTAGTATTTAACGTTATTCAATGACACTACATAAATTAGAAGGAGATTACATAATGACGTAGCATTTGCAGAATCTGATCGCAATTCCAATTTTATTCCTAATGATATTTTACTTGATATTGTTGCACGCTCAGGAAACCGTAAAAACTGTAGTCCTTGTTAGATGGATTTCGTACGTGATGAAATTGTAGATAGTTTAATGGAACAATAAAAAATATTTTATATAAAGTATTATTTATTTCATGATGTAACAGCAGTAGTTAAATCTACAATATTTAAATTAAAAACCATCATTAATATATATATCTTTTTTAGTTATTTTATAACCTCAATTTGAAAAGTATTCTTAACCAAACACATTAAACTACCTTTTGTTCAACCTCAATTTCAACCACAGTTTTAACCAAACATATATAAATATCAAACCAACCTCAACCAAAAATACTTTTTATAAAATAATTTTTTTTAAATTATAACCATAAAAATTACCACAATATCAAACATACATGAACTCTAAATAAGAAACGTTCGCGGGGCGTATAATTTTACAACTTTACATAAACAATCACGAACCTTCTTTCTTGGAAAAAACCCAAAAGTTTTTTTTTTTATATATCTCTAATGATTTTAACATCAAGTATATAACTTGCTTTGTTTTTCATTTTAAAGCTTGGAACAATCTCAACTTTGTTAGGTAATCATTTTCAGCAATGAATGAGTCATCCATATATAATGACATTTTTTTATTATTATTTTCAGCAATAAACATATCTTTCATGTAAAATGATAAGATGATAAAACTTATATTGGACTATTTAACATACACACAATGATGTTCTTCGATTATTATAAACCCGTCAGTAATGATGGCTCAATAAAATTAAAGATATTAATTTTTAAATGATTGTTTTAATTCATAGATAAATTTGTGAAGTCTGTAATTTTTGCATTTCTGATCTTTTACAACGAAACCAACTAATTGATCCATATAAATCTTTATATTTAATTTTCTATTGAGAAGTTCATCAAGTTTCAAATCCAAACTTACAATGATCACGAATTAAGGCAAACCTAACTATTGAACAAAAACTAATTAGATGTTGGGTTTGAAATTTAAATTAAGCTAGAGCTTCATTTTGAACAAAAACAAACTAACCTTCAAACATTACAATAAATAATCAAAGGAAAATAACGATCTTATCCCATTAATTCCCACCACCAGTCAACCGAAGGAAGATTGTCTTTGGAGAGACATGAACATCGCCATCTGCATTACTGGAGCAACACACAAGTTGCATATGAAAATCCAAATTCTGTTAATATATATTAGACTAATATTTAAGTTTATCATCATGAAAACATGTTAATTAAAGAATATTCAACAAAAACCTAAAGTTTATAAATATTTAAAACTATAAACATATAAAAGCATATTTAATCTTAAACATGCTTTCAATATAAAAAATAATAATAATAGAATTGTAGCATGCATACAAGGAAGTTTATAAATAACAAGAGATGTTTATAAGTAACAGAGATGCATTTGTTATAAGTTTTTTTTTTAAATGTAATTGTCATAATTCTTTTAATTATAATTGAGTTTTTTTTAAAAAAATATATATATAATGCCACAATGTTTGAAAAATATGGAGAAGACGTTGTCACCTATCATTCTCGTGATCTTCAGTTATAGTTAGATGTTAGAGCAATTAATAGACCCGATAGAAATTAGGTTTATAAAATATCTATAACATCGGCTAGAGAAATGAAGTTGGGTCGTAATGCTTCAACTTTAGACACACAACAGTTCAACCCAGACCAGTCAACGTTGAAACTTAAAGCGAGGGTCCTAAAATAAGTCATAAAGATAACAGTAAAATTAGAAAAAGAAAGGAAAGCCAGATAATAGGCGAAATTTGGAGAAAATGATGGAATATATAGCTTTATAATATCCCACTCCTCATCACAGTACTTTTAGCCCAGGATTTCTCACATCGACCTTCATCTTTATATGTGTAATGATGTATTTATTGTTATAAAATTAATATTGAAATTAATAAAATTTTGATATTTAATTTGTTTGGTATTATTGTGATTTTTGTTGTTTTTTAAATTAACATCTATATAACTAAAAAAGAATTACTAATTTTTCAACGGGATTACCGATGATTTTTTTTATTAGTCGATGATTTCATCGGAAATGTAGGTGAGTTACAAAATGGTTAAGAAGTCTTATTACCTATTTGAATCTTTCTAAATATCATCTCGCGTTGAAGATTCTCTAATGATAGTCATAAAGTAAGATCAGGAAAGGAACCCACCATGCAGCACTCACCATTATATCTTTTCAATAATGAACAGCTTTTCTTCACTGACAAATTTACTGCTGAAACAACTCTATATACATAGCTTCTGCCTACGCTCTTGTCTAAATTAGAACATTGATTGTGATAGTGAAAACTTTAAAGGTGGGCTGTCTTATAGCATCAACCATGGCCCCTTTCCCCTGATATATGGCTTTCCCTGACACATCCAGAACCCTGCTTTGTGTCTGCAGCATGTTTTACTGACTTGGAGATGGGTAGTTGGGACAAGTGTTCAAAGATGACGACGACGACAATGGTGAAAGTCAGCAATGTGGTGTCCTCTGGTATGCAACTCTTTTATCATTGTTCAAGAGGGAGATGCCATTTCTTTGGACATGCGGCCATGACTTGGCGATATGGAAATTAGAATTACGAGTGTGTATTGTATTGCGGTAGCTGTTGTGGTTGTGGTTTGAAAAAAGTTGTTTTATAAAAAGTACTTTTAGTTGAGGTTGGTTTGAAAAAATAGGTGTTTGGTTAAAACTATGGTTGAAATTGAAGTTGAAAAAAAAATAGTTTAATGTGTTTGGTTAAAAATGCTTTTGAAATTGAGGTTATAAAATAATTTTATAAAATATATATTAATATTGATGGTCTTTAATTTAAATATTATGGAGTTAACTATTGTTATTACATCGTGAAATAAATCATACTTTATATATATAAAAAAAAATTATTGTTTCATTAAACTATCTACAATTCCATTACGTACAAAATTCATCTGACAAAAACTATAAAATTAGGTAAAATATTATCAAGAATAAAATTGAGATTATAGTACAAGTAAATGTAATGCACCTTAAACTAAAAAAACAAAAAAAAAATTGTTGTTTACGTTCAGTGCGAGTGAAATTAATTAATTACACTGATTAAAAAAAACAAAAAAAACTATTCAGTGAACAGTGGAGCCATGCATCCATTGTTCACTGAACAGTGAAGCATGGTTCTTTTCTTGCAACGTGCAGGAAGCAGCTCCTAGCTGCTTCCTTTGTTCCTGCGTTTCAAACGCAGTATTGCATGGGCCCCATGTACAATAATAAGCAGTTGTTACTTAACCACACAACTTGCACAATTTAGCCGCAGGAAACGTGGACGCCACCACATAGCCAAACAGGTTCTATATCTGAGATCAACAACTATGATTTAGCTAATTAATTGTTTTCCTTATTTGTTTTGTTGGATGCCACTTCTTGAGCAATCTACTTAACTTGTAATTTAAGGGTTGATTTGTTTTGAGTAAAGTGTTTTATAGAATAATATTTTTCAGATTTTTCGTGTTTGTTTCAAGAAAATATTTTCTTGTGTTTATTTCTAGTAAAATATTTTATGGAAAAACCGGTTAATAAAAAACATTTTACAATTAATCTTCAAACTTAATTCATTTATTAGAAAATATTTTCAATTCATGAAATTTCATAAAATATTTTATGAATAGTAATCTTCTTACAATATCATTTATCTAATTATTTCAACCACCATCTACATCTCACAACTAACATTATTTCACCGCCATCTCACCACCACATCCTTTTTTCTTTATAATCACTACCTCCATCTCATTACTACCACTACCATCTCCTCCATAATCACCACCATCATCTCATAACCACCTCCTCTACAAACTATTATTATCTTATCACCATCATCATCTCACAACCACCTTCTTCTTCATAACATTATCTCACCACCACTTTCTTTTCCACCACAATCACCTTTAAAAAATAGTTTATATGTAAAATATATTATAAAAAAATATTGTAAAATATTAAAAAAAAAGACATTTAACATTTAAAATATCCAACACAAAACAAACATACTCTTGGTATTCATGATTTTGTTGAGATCAAAAGGAAAACAATATCCCGTGCCCTATATGCCATATCATTTGACAAGCGGATCATAACAGACAAAGGGTAGAACAAATTCCAACTAATGTAACAAAACTTGGAATCATGATATCAAACTAAAGAAAATATGTGGTATGATATTTAAGTTTTGTGGTTGCTAATATAATAATCACTGAAAGCTTATATGATCGTTAATTTTAGAGCTCATGAAATTAATTAAAATACATGTAAGTTAGCTTGAATATTCATATTAATAATAAAAAAAAAACCACTCACAAAAAAAAAAAAAAAGCCAAAAGAGTTTGGATATTTGGTCACCTTCCCTCGTATTAAAGTAATTAGGCTAATGCTTAGCCGGCAGGAACCCAGTGCACGCATGCATGAATTTGATATTTTGTAAAAGCAATTACTGTTTAAGAAATAATTTTGGGAACTAATCTTTTGATAAAAATAGAATTATTGTATACTTTGCACAAATATATGCATTATAATTGTAAAAAGCTTTGGCATGTCCTTCCTAATCAAATGGTTTCAATCATCATAAACAAGCCTGACATGATAGTTTTGAAACCTGATCTGGTGGGTCGATCCGGAATTGAAACCAAGTTAAGTTGAAGAAAAAATAAGAAAAGTTTATGACTTAGTATGACTTGGCGGGTTGTCCCGGCAAAACCCGGTCAAAAACCCGATTGTAACCTGTTAACTTTTTTTTTTTTTTATCAAAACGACGTCGTTTTGATTTTTTTAAAATAGAAATTGACCCGGACGACCTGGTCAAAACCCGGAACCCGAGCTTTGAACCAGACCGGGTTTAAAAATTATACCTGGAACTACTAGAAGGACAACATGAATTCCATCACTCTCTAGTAGAGATGTGAAAAAATTCATTTGACTATATAATCTATTGAATTTGCCTTGCATTATTATTTTGAAATTATACTATAAAACAAGATTCCCATCAATGCTTTAATTTAAAAAGAAATAACTTGATTAATACTCGATCACATCATTTCGATACACTAAACTCTAAAACTGTTCAGAATATCCTCTAATTGTTAGGATAAAAAAGAAAAAGAAAAAGAAAAAAGAGTACGATATTGACTGTCAGACTACCTATGTCCTATGATTTCCTTATCAACACGTAGCACCATCGGATGGATAAATTACCATCCACATGTCAGAATCCCAAAAGAATTTGGAGCAGTCAGTTTCTTAGGCAAACCAACACGCTCACATTAACATTCCCTTAAAAATTAAAGCCTTGGAGTCAATGCCTTACGTTAGTGCATTACATAACATGGTAGAAGTAGAAGTAGAAGTAGAAGTACAAAGAGAGAGAGAGAGAGATAGAGAGAGAGAGTTGCATCGTAGTTAGTGGATTCATTCAAGATTACTTTTTTTTTACTACTTTCTTTTCATGGATTCAAGATCTAGAGGATTAATCCATTGAAACTTCTTTGAAGACTTCTTCGCAGTCAATTCAAGAAACTAGAAAAATGGGTTTTGAGGAGTTTGACCTTTCGAGTTTCTTGAAAAACCCATAAAAAATATGAAAGGAAAAGATTGGTTTTTGGGTTTCTAAATGATTATCAAAGAATTGGGTTCTTAGCTCAAATGGGGGAGGGTGTAAGTGTTAATGCGGCAGCAATGCACACAGCTATGAACGCTGTGCAAGCACTTGGGAGAGGATTTGATGTGAACTATGATACAAGGTTGTTGTATTGTAAAGGAGTTACTGGGTCTAAAGTGGTGGAGATTGATCAGGAACATGCTAGAGATCTTTTGTTGTGTGGTGGGTTTGTAGTGCCTAATGTTTCTAGGGACATAAAAAACTCTTTGGTCCCAATTGGACGCCAGAGTTCAGGTGTTCGCACTTTTCAAGAGGTTGGTTAATTTTTTTATTTTTTTCTGGTTTTGATTTTGAAGTTCTGTTCTTTTCTTGTGTTGTAAGAATCCATGTTTAGTATTGGAGGCTTTGAGTATTAGGCTATAGTGGTATTGAATATAGCTTGAATTGAACTTGATCAATTTAGTTGCTTTTGCCACCAGTACCAAGTGGATGGAAAGTTTAGCTTGTCTCTTGGATCATTTCTGCAGTTTATTGGCACTTGGTTATTTCATGTGTCTAAAGCCTGGTTATTTGATATTTCCTTGGATTTTTTCTTATAGTGTTAATTGATGTTCCTTAGAGCATCAGTCAAGAGTCAAGACCTTGTGTTAGAGCTTTTGGGTTGTATCTTGACACAGGGCTATAACCATCTTTGAGTGCTCAAGTTTCTGCAGTGAATGATGTCTGGAGTTACAAAATGCAAACTGAAAATTAAGACATCAGCTCTATTGGTTGATTAGTAGTGTGGTTACGCTTGATTGTCTAGAGTTTGATGAGGTTTTTGGTTTTTAATCTTAAAAATGATTGAGATAAAATAACGCTCGCCAAACTTCTGTGGTGCTAAGAATTGACTGCTAAACGAATTGTATTGATATTTTCCCTACTTCAAATACTGATACAAGCTGTTTTAAATGATCGAAATCATTGTAGTTGTTCTAATGTTCTTCTCATGACGAATAATGCAGATGGTGGAGTACTTTAATCAAAAGGCCAACCTATCAGGAGGTCTTCCTCTTGGCTGCTTCAATTCTGCTTTTAGTTTTACTGGTTCAAAGCACATCGATGCTGCAGTTTCAAAGACCCTTTCTATGGATGGATATTATATCCCACTTGCCAAGGTCCAACTTATGAGATCCCCCTTAGTGTTGCATGAAAATGTTAAAAGGGCTGTTCCAACCTGTTGGGATCCTCCATCCTTGGCGAGGTATGAGTTTTAATTCTCTGAAGTATGAAGGAATATTTTTGCATCACAGCTTTAGTTGTCTAACAATTGCATCCTTCTTTTCCAGCTTCATTGAAAATTTTGGGACACACGTTATTACTTCTGTAACTATTGGTGGTAAGGATGTGATATATGTTAAACAACACCAGTCATCGCCTTTGTCAACCCTGGAGATTAAACACTATGTACAGGATATTGGAAATCAGAGGTTTTCTGACATGGAGGGTCATACGAGTTCAGGTCCTATGAAACTCAAGGATAAGGCTAGTCCCAGGATATTCCCTTATTTCTTTGTCTACCTTCCTTAACATTTCCTTACTTGGTCACCTGTAACTTAAAACAGATTATTCTTGATTTTGCAGGGTGGTGATTCTGGCATATTTAACAGCCAAGGAATATACCCTCAGCCAACTAGTGCGCCATATCTTACTGGCAAAGAAGTATAGAAATCATTCATTTTCTTTGCTTCTTAGCTATAATCACTCTTTCACCTCGCCGAGGTTATGATGTCAAATGTTCTATTTGTTGAACTGTTTTACGATGCCTTTTGTTGTCATTTTAACGCATATAATATTTTTTATAGGAAGATGCTTGATGGAAAGTAGTATTCCATCCAAACATAATTTTCCTGAACATGTTAACCATAATGCTTCAATTGAGCATACGAGGCTTTACTCCATATATTTGTCTTGTAGTTCCCATTCGAGTTCCTTATTTGAATTCTCTGTGTAGTACTCCAAATTAAACTATGCTTTCCTTTAAAAAGGTTTGCTTCCAGATGTCCTGAATTTTCCACATTTGTTCCATGTTTGGATTTTGTAATCCATTTGCTATTGCAATGATGTTTTCCAGGATGCAATGGTTGGATTTGGAATGAATTAACAAATGGTTTTTGGCTTTTTTTGTCTAGAAGGTTTACTTGCAATTGCTGTCATGATTTTTCAGGACAAAAGGATCGCTCTTTTGCAGTATTCTATCTCATTTTATTGCATTTGAGAAGTTGTCTCTGTTTGCCAACTCTGTATTTGCATGAATACAGTCTGAATACTTTTGTCAAGAAATCATCCCTGCGCTGTTAATCATTATTTATTCCTGAGGTTCAAAACCTTGCTTTGATGGATCAATTTGAAGCCTTAAACATTTTTTCGGTTATTCTTGTCTGTGCAGCATGTTACAGTCATTTTCTGCAGGAGGGGAGGAGATGATTTGGAACAAAATCATATTAAATGGGCAAGAACTGTACAGTCATCTCCTGATGTCATTGAGATGAGTTTTGTTCCTATCACAGATCTCCTTGTTGGGGCACCTGGAAAGGAGCATCTGTGTCGTGCTATTGCTCTATATCTTGAATGTAAGACAAGTAGACTGTTTAGTCAGAATCCTCTCCCTCTTATATGCTGTTTTTCTAGTAGGTAGTGCTACTCTTAACTGCCAGTCTTTTCTTTTTTTTAACAATTGTGCCCAGACAAACCTCAGATAGAAGAGCTCAGATATTTTCTGGAGTTCCAGATTCCTCGAATTTGGGCTCCAGTACAGGACAATTTTCCTGGCCACCAAAGAAAGGAACCTGTTTGCCCATCTTTGCAGTTCAGCATGATGGGGCAAAAGCTTTATGTCAGTCAGGAGCAGGTATAAATTCTTTTGTTGCCTTTCTATACATTTTTGTCCCGAGTGAAAGATGGCTCGATTATTTACATTATTTTGAGGAACAGCGTTAAAGAGTTTACTATGTACTGTTGTATTTCTTAAAATATATGTAGCAACTGAAATTTGTCAATAGTGTTCTACCACCAAACAATTTATTACTGTTAGTTGGATGCTCTGTAGAGGGGTCATGATTCTTCGGGTGTAACCATTGGTTGTCTAATTTAACCAAAAGACAATCCTACTAGCTAATGTAAAGGGTAAACCTTGACAAAACTTGGTTTTTGATTTTGACTTAAACTTGGCTACAGATATCAGTAGGACGCAAGCCTGTCACAGGTTTACGACTATGTATGGAAGGAGCCAAGCAGAATCGCCTGCGTATCCATCTTCAACACTTGGCATCTCTTCCTAAAATCCTTTTGCCATACTGGGACACCCATTTCGCAATTGGTGCTCCCAAGTGGCAGGGACCTGAGGAGCAGGACAGCCGATGGTTTGAACCAGTGAAATGGATGAATTTCTCTCATGTGAGCACTGCTCCAGTTGAGAACCCTGAAACTTTTATTGGTGACCAATCCGGTGTCAATATTGTCACTGGGGCTCAGCTTGGAGTGTGGGATTTTGGTTCAAGAAATGTCTTGTACATGAAACTTTTGTATTCTAGGATACCGGGCTGCACAATACGAAGATCCTTGTGGGACCACATGCCCAATGACAAGTCAAAGAAATTCCCCGCTGTAAATAATACCAACTCTGGTGACACAAGTTCAGCTTCAAGAGGAAATGTTGCAGGGAACAAGTTGGCTAAGTTTGTTGATATGTCCAAGATGAGAAAAGGGCCTCAAGATCCCCCAGGACATTGGCTAGTTACAGGTGGAAAGCTTGGTGTAGAGAAAGGCAGAATAGCTTTGAGAGTGAAATACTCCTTGCTGAATTATTGAGCTTAGCATTATGGTTTATATGCTGATGTGCAATGCTGTACTATATAGGCAGTGTTTTTGATGCAGAAGAACTCGTGGTCATCGTGTGTGTAAACTTTTGAAACATGATGATCTCGGTTGAATGGATGAGGATATGTAAGTAGATGGTATTTTAGGGTTTCTTCCAGTGTCGAAGGTCAAATCTGTATACTTGTAAGCTGTGAATTTTGTAGAGAAGTTCTCTTTGATAAGGGATGTAGGAATTGCCTCTAAATGTGATTGTTCATATGCCTACAGCATAATAGAGTTCTGAATTATTTTGTTTTCTAATCTTTTTCTCCTCTGAAGTATATTTTCGCCCTTACCGAATGCAATTGCCCTCATCTCATGAGTGTGCAGAGTTGCACCTGAGATTTGCCATGACGCTTGCAGGTCTGTTTAGCCATGTTATGCTTACAAATTAAGCATTTACTTAGATAATTGTTCGTGTTAAGGTTAAATTAACACTTTTGACTCTGTCTTTATATATATTATTGAGGACGTTGCTCCGACGTGATATATGTGACTTTGTGGGTTAAAGGAAATGAGATAACCGGTAAAAATATTGTTTGGTTTTAAAAAAATATTCTAAAATAATATTTATTTTTTAATATTTAGATGATAACATGTTGGATTGATATATGTTAACCTGCTAAATTCTAGAGCCGAGTCATGTACTCGACTATATTTAATAAAATTAATTTTGATTTAATTATATAATAAAAAAGTAGATGTTCATGGTAAAGAAACAAAAAAAAATAAAAAATAAAAACTTGCTAATGTTAAAAAAAGATTTCTATAATCTAATATAAAAATAAAGTAAAAGTTTAATAAAATAATATCTAAAATATATTTTTAATTAATTTAAAAATTTATTAAAATAACATATCAAATATATTTTAAAATAATTAAATTTAATTTTAATTATTGAAAAAAAACATAAGTAAAAAAATCAGATGCATGGGCCTTGATAGCCTAGCATGTCTAGGTCATCATAATAAGTCCAGGTGCAATGGCCTTCTAGCGCACGTATGACGTTTTTTTCTTTTCTTTTCAAATTGAATGAATGACACGTAGTCCATCAATTGCTTTTCAGAAGAAGCAGATGACAAGTTGTTTGGATGTCTAATTTCCAGTCACTAGTGAAGTGGCTAAAAAATTAAATTAGAGTTTTTTTGGACTAAAAGAACAAATTTTTTACATATTTTCACTTAAAAACACTCTTATAGACTTAATAAATAAATTCTTCAACATAAAAAATATTCTTTTACCCTTAATAACAAATTCCTCAACACAAAAAATCCCCAAGACAATTAAGTAATACAAAGTCAAATTGAAAAAAAAAAAATCTTTCAACCTCTTTAGTATTTCTAGTAATATGAAAGTCTAAAAACCATAGTTTTGAAACCTGGTCCGGCCCGGCGGGTCAACCCGGGGCTAGAACCGGGCCGGGTTGAAGAAAAAATAGGGGAAGAAAAAACTCGACGTGACCCGGCTGACCTGGCGACCTGGTTGATCCGGCAAGATCCGGTCAAAAACTCGGTTCTAAAACGATTTCGTTTTGATTTTTTTAAAAAAAAAATTGACCCGGGCGACCCGGTGACCCGGTTAAAACCCGGGACCCGGGCCTTGAACCGGGTTGGCCACTAGACCGGGTCTGAAAACTATGCTAAAAAACCATAATGATACTTTTCTGGTCAAGATGAAAACTTTGATATCAAAATTAACTATTTTTGTCAACAAAATCTGACCATTCAACATCTTTCTTTTTTTTCTATTGTTTTTTTTTATAGCTCTCTCTCATTTTTCATGCTGAATAACTGAAAAATAAATAAAATAAAATTTTAAACTAAAATATATAATTGTCAAACTAAAAAAAATAAAAGAAGAAATACTAAGTAAAATGTTTCAAAAAGGAATTGTCACCAAAATTTAAAAAAGGACTGCCGCTTTTAATTTTCCATCTTCAAACTTTTAATTTCTTACTAACAACAAAATTAAATTATTTTTTACAAACAAAATATTAATATAATATTGAGATATATTTTTTTTGAAATTATAATAACTTTATAAAAAATAAATTAAAATAAATTATCGAGTTTTCAATCACTATAATATTAAGAAATAAAATTAAAAAAAATTAAATATTAAAAAAAAAACTAAAAAGAATACAAAATACTTGTGAGCTGTTAAGAATGAATTCACCGGTTCTTTTAGGTTTTTTTTAATGAAATCAGTCGGAGGCATGCTTTTTCCAGTCAGTTCTTACATGTTTTTTTCCAGAGAAAACATGCCTGCTTTATTATAAAAGCAGGCCCTTTGTCAAATTTCTAAAAAGTGGATAAAGAACTGCTGAACTTATAATTAAGCACAGCATCAGGATCAAATAGAATCTTATTGAAGTCTTTTGCCGGGGCTCTGTGTTTATACCTCAACTGCGGTTTAGATGATTAGTTTTGGCTGAGTGCCGATCACTTTGAGCCGTAAAGTGTAAATATCAAGGGTAAAAGTAATTAAAACTGGTCTTCTTATTCCATACCATACCTTCTTTCATTTTTCTTTTTTTCTTTTACAATTCTGGGAATTAATTAGTATTCATACTGGCACTTGAAAGCCTTGGTGCCTTTGGGTACCTCAGCATAACCGGCCACACATATAACTACATGTTTTTTCAGCTTGAAAAACAAGTCTTGGTGGGCATTTAACTTTACTAGAATTGGCCTCCTTCGAAAGTTTGTCCAAATTGCCAATTCGCAGGCACAATATTGTAGCTGGTAACAGTCGTGCCATCACTTGCTGTGACTCTGAAGGAGAGGCTTTGGCCGTTGAGATATGAGTTGCTCTGCCAATCTTGGCCCCAATTCCTTGACATGGTTTGCCACCCAGTTCTAGATCCCTTGACAGACACAGCATGAACATCCCCTGCACCAGCCACATTGGTTATCAAGACCAGGTTGAAGTAAGAATGACCATTAATGGTGAACCTTATGCCTCCTTTCTTCACACATGGGACCCTGTCAAGAAACCACAAACAAATTAAAATGATGTTGTTTCAAATTGTCAAACATTAAGGAACAATAATAGAACTTCTGAATGGACTAGACTAAGGCACGGTCATGACTGATGCCATGACATTTTACTAATTGAGGATGTCTTGAAAATACCTTCTAAAGAGTACAGGAACAATCCCAGCTCGATATTGCGCGATTTTCAAGAAAGCTGGCTGCGCCAAATCAAAATGTTGTAGAGGGGGATTGCACCAACCACCATCGTCATTAGCCAAAGCATAATTAGGAGGACAAAAGTTGGTAGCTGTCACGGTGATGGTACTGGAATGGCACCATTTAGGATCATTGTTACAGCGTATCTGGAAGCATGCTCCACAGCTCAAGCCATTATTGAAAAGAGCAGTGCTTAGAGCTGCAGTGCTAGTTCCATACCCTTGGCTGTACAGGTTTCCATATCCACAAGCTCCCCCTGCAACCAGCACCACATGCATCTTATAGGAAACACAAGACCAAAGCATGAAGACTTGTTGTATGGAAATAATTGCAATATACAAGTACATCTCCTGTGATTAATTGTTCGATCTCGATCATGCACGCTTGGAATAAGCATTCACGTGTTCACATGTGATACACATATAACCTAGATCATCTAATGTGGCAACACTCTAATGTGCTTAGCTTACCCATTGTGCCAGACGCGTCACTGCCGCCGTAGAATGTGGCGTGACCAATCTGCCAGCCACCACGGTCTCCACAAGTGCCATGAAATAACAAGCTGAATACAAGAAATAACTGAAGGAATACAGAAAATTGCATTGCTTTAGTTGCCATTATATATGTTTTTGTGTTGTTACTGTGCAAAAGAAACAAGTAGTGGCAAGAAATAAAGCTTGATTAGAGGAAGGACACAAAGGCTAGCTCGAGCGTGGTAGGATATGAGAAATGGTGTTGGCTATTTATACAAGTGGGAAGTGCACTTGCTGAGGCAATTAGGAGTGGACTCTTGGGCTTTGTTTATTATTACAGCATGCAAGTTAGCGGTTGGACGTTAGAGCTATAATTAGAACCGACCTAACGGCTGGGGGCATTTAGCATCCACACATGCCTGTGAAGTTTGATGAGATTATTTATAATTATTATTTTTTCTAAAATAATAATAACAATAACAGCAAAATTGTGAGCAGAGTCCATGAAATGGTTGGCTTTGATTTGTATCCAAAATCTTTGATATTCCTGACAATCATGGAAGAGGTGTTTAGGAGGGTCACGGGGACGGAGGCAATAACATTATGGCTTATCCAAGCGTATCTAATCTAGTCTAGAAGAAGAAAAGATGTAGTTGACATGTCAGCTGACTATTGGATGGTTGACCACACATGTGAGCAACAGATTTGTTAGTTTAGCTAACACGAGATGACTTGCCCGCGCGCTGCCGCGGGCTTATAAAACAAATATACTTGATAGTGTTATAATTGTGAACCAGCGCTAGATAAGTAATAGAAATTAAAGGTATGATGGAGCAAATATTTCATGACGGAAAAAAAAAGTTGTGTTGGTGATCAAAAACTTAGAGACTGAACAAAATGATTTGTAGCAATCTACAGTGTTTTGTGAGGAAAGATACAGTGCTTTCGCCACATGATTTAGCTTTTCAGTTAATAAAAAGCAAAAAAAAAATACAAAGCTAAATTCTCTACCAACTTAATATTAAAAAAAAACCAACAAAGATAATTTTGGAAGGAAAAAAACCCATGAGAAAAAATATTGCAGTAATTGACAATTTTTTGTGAGGAAAATTAGAGCGTTTTTCCCAATAAAATAAACTAAAAAACTATTTAGAGAAATATTGTAGCAATCCACAGTGTTTTGTGAGAAAAACTACAACGCTTTCCTCATATGATTTAGCTTTATTGTAATTATAATTCTTAACCAACTCAATATTAAAAAAAAAATCAACAAAGATAATTTTGAAAAAAATCATTAAAAAATCACATGGGAAAACACTACAACAATTCACAGTGTTTTCAAGAAAAAAAATAACAAAGCTAAATTCTTAATCGGCTCAATATTAAAAAAAAATCAACATAGATAATTTTAGAAAAAAAACAAACACCAAAAAAGGGGGGAAAATCATGTTGGAAACACTGTAGCAATTCACAATGTTTTGTGATGAAAGCTACAGTGCTTCCCCACATGATTTAGCCTTATTTGTAATGACTTGTAATTGTAATTCACAAACAACTCAATATTAAAAAAATAAAATTGAAAAAGATAATTTGAAAAAAATTATAACAAAAAAAACTATGCGGAGAGACACCGTAGCAATCCACAATGTTTTATGAGCAAAGCTACAATACTTTCCCCACATGATTAAGCTTTATTACAAAGTTAAATTTTAACCAAATCAATATTTTAAAAAATAAAATTGACGAAAATGATTTTGGAAAAAAATATTACAAAAAAAAAACACAAAAGAAACTGGAAAAAAACTATGTGAGAAAAAACTGTATCAATCCATAGTGTTTTTTGAGGAAAAACTTGTATTTATTTGTAATTACAATTCTTAACCAGCTTAATATTTAAAAAATAAAATTGACGAAGATAATTTTAGGGAAAAACATAACGAAAACAGAAAAAAAACCATGTGAGAAAAAACACTGTAGCAACCAACAGTAATTTTCGAGGAAAGTTAAAGTGTTTTCCTCACATATTGTAAATGTAATTTTTAACCAGCTCAATATTAAAAAATAAAATTAAAAAAGATAATTTCGGAGAAAATCATTAAAAAAAACCATGCGGAGAAACACTGTAGCAATAAACAATGTTTTAAAGAAAAACAAATTACAAAACTAAATTCTCAATTAGCTTCATATTAAAAAAGATCAAAAAATATAATTTTAAAAAATAAAAAAATAAAATAAAAAAACATCGCAGCAATCCACAGTATTTTCAAGAAAAAAATTACAAAGCAAAAATTTTAACCAGGTCAATATTTAAAAAATAAAATCAACAAAATTAATTTTGGAAAAAACAAAAAAAAAATAAATGAAAAAAAAGAAAAATTAGGAAAGTTGAAAAAAAAAATTTGAAAACAAAAAAAAGGGAAAAGTAAAAAAAAAAAAAAAAAAAAAGAAGAAGAAGAAGAAGAAGAAGAAAAAGAAGAAGAAGAAAAGTGGGGAAGAATCACTGTGGATTACTGTTGTAATCCACAGTGAAATGTGTGTGGGGGAACAGTGATTCCCCCACACCATTTAGAGTATGTGTTAATTAATGTATTAATGGGTTGGCGCTGATATGCCGGCACACTAAATAAGACCTAGTTTATTTTGGCATTTTAAAAGTGTGTTTTTTTAAAATTAAAAAATTTTGTTATTTTTTTAAAATTTATATTTTTTAGTGTTTTTGGATTATTTTAATGTATTGATGTCAAAAATAATTTTTAAAAAATAAAAGGCATTATTTTGATGTATTTTCAAGTGAAAAGCACTTTGAAAAGTAATTACTATCACACTCTCAAACACCCCTGAGTCACGTGTCAAAGCTGAGGTGTATAAACTAGGTATCATGTGTCTAAAATATTTGGTCTTTATAGACTATAGCAGTGGCTTGCTAAATCACAATTTTGATTACTTGAAATTAAACAAGTATGTATATATATATATATATATAACCGGGTAAAATCTCTATCTAAAGTATTATTTCAAAAGAATAAGATAATTTTCTGATTCTTTCCTTAGATTTAATATATAGTGACTTGATTTATTTGAGAAAACAAGCCAAAATTAATGCTTTGTAAGAATGTGAATTTAGGCGTGTAATGCAAACAGTGGTGGAGCCAAGATTTTTTAAATGAGGAGGTAAATTACTAATAAATACTTAATATTATGTATTATGTAGACATTCATTATATAGAGAAATCAATTTGAAATATATGTACTACCTTATATCAAACAATATTAATTTAAGAATACTTTTAAAATGAGAAAACTTACGTTATAATTGTTCTTTTCGAGTTTTTATATTTTAAAACCATTTAATAATAACTTTATTACCAATCTCATCGAAAATATTTTTCTCAATATATATAATCAAACTATCATTCATCTATTATTAGTTTAGGGTGGGTTCAATACTTGTGTTTTCTAGATCTTCCAAGTACTAGTGAAGTTCTTGACAACAATTCTATACTAACATATGGTAGAGAGTAGCTAAAATCATAGCTTAAAAGGATTGCCATGACAAATTGATATTGTTGACTTATTGTTTTCTACAAGTGGGTTAAACATAAATGTTAAATATTTTTTTTATTTCTCTATTATATCCCTAATTTATTAAGTTGTCCTATACTTCATTTTTAATCACTAGTAAGTTCATCACTATCTATTTTCAATATGAAATTCATAGCAAAATACTTATCAATTCTTCAAAATCCATTTCAATTCATATCCATATGCATATAATATTACCTATACACATATTAATTCAACAAACCCTTAAATTATCATAAATCCTAACATTTTTAATAACTAATTGTAAAGGAATAAAACTAAAATTAAACAATGAAACAAATAAAAAAGATGAAGAAAAGTTACATAAAGCATAAAGCATAAAGCATGAGAGATTATTTGCTTAACTAATTAATAGCTTAGGACTTCAAGAGAAATTTTGCAAAAGAGAGAGAGACAATAATAGTAGCTCGAAAGAAAGAAAAAAGGCTCTTAGTTAATTAATGAAAGAAAGGGAAAGAAAGGGAAAAAGATTAGTGAAATGAACTGGACATATATATTATATATTAAATTATGTTGTAAGTTAACAATAGCTAACTTGGGTTAATTAGTTGCCATCATAGAAAATTAAACTTGTTAAAATATTATTAATATTATAATATAAAAAGTATTTTGAAAAAAAAAAAGATTAAGGGGGCAATTGCCCTCTCTTGCCCCTCCGTGGCTCCGCCATTGATTGCAAAGTAAGATTTGATGATTTGATACTTTGAAGAGTACATTTGATTTGTCTTCAAAGTGTTGTTGAAGAACTCTTATGGAACGTTTAGGCTTGATCCAACAAAGCTTCATTCTTTGTATACTTCAAACATAGATGAAAGAGGCCCGAGAATTTTTTAGAGAGCTTCCTTGCTTGAAGAGCTTGTCTTGAAGAAAATTTGTATCTCCAAGAATTCTTATTTTTTGTCTAGGGTGAGGCTATCTATTTATAGAGGTTTGTAGGGCTCTCATGTTCCTTTTTCAATGTCACATGATATTATTTTATTAGTTTATTTTTATTGATTGAATTTTATATTTATAATAAGATATCTTGAATATCTCATTCTATATGTCAACCTTTCATTGACCAAGAAATGTACGAAGGCTCATTTATTTTCCGTGTCATTTATTTCACTTTTATTTTATCTTTTCATGTAAAACTAAAAATAACACATGGTGAAATTTAATTGGTAGAAAATTTTGGTTTCTACACATATGGAGGTGAGAGGTTGTTTGGGAGTGTGGTAACGGTTACTTTTTAAAGTGTTTTTTGCTTAGAAATGTATTAAAATAATATTTTTATTATTATTATTTAAAAATTATTTTTATATCAGCATATCAAAACGATCTGAAAACATGCAAAAAAAAAATTAATTTGAAGCCAAAAAAAAAATTAATTTAAAATTTTTTCAAAAACATTTTTAAAATACAAAAACAAATTCCTCTTTATTATTACAATTTGAAGCAGCAAAACGGCTGGCATTCAACATTCAGCCATCTCAAAATGAGGGTACGATATATTCACTAGGCCACCTTCAACTGATGGCTGAATCCATGTATTAATATCAGTAGGCATGGCAAGACTCTGAGATTGCAGTCGAACCCTGGACATCAGCTTAACAAAACAAACTCTTAGTCTAGAAATACTCGCATGCTCTCATGGGGTTGTTTTTAAGGGTTGCTTGATATAATTACCAGTTTTTATATTTCCTAGATTGTTACTTGAAAATCATTCTCCTCACTGTATTCTCCTGTTTTCATTGTGGGATGGGTCATTTGAATTTTTTTTTTTATTTAATGAAAAGGTGATTCCTGGTCTATCCTTTTCCCCCTTGTTGGGATGGGACGAATTGAGTATTTTGAAAGCCTGACGTGCTGCATTATCTTGCAAGAACTGGGTCTTAATTAACCCAAAGAGAATTAATGGGTCTATCAATATGAATGGCGGCCTACATTGCTATATATCATAGGGCAAGCACGCCCTTACCAAACTTGGGTTATGTCCCGTGAGAATTCTTCCCAAGTTCCCAGCAATGCTAGCTAGCTAGCTTTGGGGAGATCAGACTTTAATTGTTAGAATTATTCCTGAGAGCCTGTATCTGAGCATGAGACTGACTGATTTGTTATTTCCTTCTGCATGCATTGATCCTAAAGATGGTCATAAAAGGATTGTTGATCTATATGATCTAACTTCTTCACATGATTTAGAGGCTTCTTTACGAGATGATTATATATAGCGGGCGTTTTTGGTTAAAACTTTCAAAAGCTTCTCATGATAAAAGGCTTGAGAATGCTGAAACAGAACAAATATAAGAGATACCGAATAAAGAAATGCAAGGAGGTTAGCCCATATATAGTCTTGATCCATGCCTTGAGCGCCAGTGCAAGTCAGCAACACTGATTTTGTTATTTTTATCTAAGAATACATGCCTGATCAGAACATTCCTGTGAAAATCGTGACCGTGCGCACTCTCCTTCGATTTTATTTTTCTTCCGAAAGAAAGAAAGAAGCTTCCCTATTCAAGACTAGATTAATTCTAATTTCTTTTATGTTAGTTCGGTTTCTAAGTTTACAACCTTATGATGTGGAGGGTTTTTAGACAGAAATGTTTGTTTCTTTAATTATTTTTATTTCTATTTAGTTTAGAGAGTTGTTTTGTGTTTTTATTCTTCCAGTTTAGTTTTGAAATTATTATTTTTTTGTTTAGTTTAGACTAGCATAAACATGGTTTTTAAATGTGTGTTTTAACAGACTAGTTGTGTGGTAAAATCTTCAGTTATAAGATTTGAATTAGGGTTCTGGGTGGTGATTCTATTTGGCAAGATTCTTTGTGTTGTGCTTGTTTTTATTTTCTGTATTGTTTCTGATTACGTCAATTAGTTAATTAGTATTAAAATCCAAGAATAACCATAACTAGAAGAAGTGATTGCAAAACAACAGATGCTCATGTCGAAAGAGATGAGGAGATTCCCTTTCAAGAAAAAAAAACATTTAAAAACTAGTGATAGAATATATACAAAGATAAATTATAGAATTAACACGATGATAAACTTATAGAAGTAATTTGAAGAATTATTTCATTGATTAGAAGAGATGAAAAAGAGAAAATTGAAGGAATTTATAGATAGCGATCACAAGACAAGTTTTCAAAACATGTTTTAGAAGCGAGAGTAGAGGAGGTAAGTTCTTTATCGAGATGAGTTTCATAAAGATTTTGATGATCCTACTTATTATAAAACAGATGTAATTGATATTCTTCATCAATTTATAATGCTTATTTTGATGTTAATTATATTCATAATAATAGTATAAATAATAAAAGTAATGACAATAATGATGTCATCGATCAATAGTGTCTTCATATATATGTTAGAAAATGAATGCAAAGAGAATATAAAAGATGTTCAATAAAAAAAAAATTATTAATTTAGGCTTGTGGACTTTTTATGTAATAAATTTACTATTACCATAAATATAGATTTGTTCAAGAATTATATTGATAAATTGATAAAATAAATTTGAGTTTGCAATTCTTTACTCTCTAGATGCTAATAAAAGTAAAATTATTTGTCAATTAATGTTTCTTACCAAATCCAAGTACTTGAGGACACGTATCAAGTTTACGGTACGTGTGCCATGCCCTTCACTCCTGCGGCGGCGCCCCTCATCTTCTTCGTGCATTAAAATCTCTCGCAATTATGTCTTGGGAACCGTGTTGAAGAAAAATTAGGCACGAGACTCGCCGCACAGTACACCTACTACTTGGCTATTGATGGTGTGACGATTTTTTTGAAACTATTAGTTTTGAAAAAAATAACACCAATGAAAAAAAAAATAGCACAGTCCGGAAAAAAAAAACACTATTATGACCTATATATTTAAAAAAAACACACACACAGGTGTTTTCTATTAATATATAATTTTAGAATATATATATATATATATATAGGAATAAATAAAATAAAGCATTATTTGGACAACAAATTAATTTGCTTGCTTTTAGATTCCCACCTCCATAAAATTAGAAAAAACCGAAAGAATATTTTGGGAGTTTGCGTTGTGTCATTGATTCCATCGGCAACTTCTTTTTATGATAGAATCGCCGAAAGAATATTCACACCAAATTTTTCTGTTCATTTTTCCTCAGTGGCTACATGGTACGATAACCTTATTTGTCAACATAATCTTCTATCACATATTCCATCAGAAATATATCATGGAATATTCCCTCGATAATTTTATCGTAAATATTCCATTAAAATATGAACAACCATTTTTATGAAAGATTCCATCGATAACCTTTTTGTAATTTTTTGATGAAATGTGACTTAAAATTGTTGACAAAAACACTATGAAATTTACTATTCTATTGGAATGTCACACTTTTTTTATGTTTAGTTGGTATAATCCAAAAATATACTTGGAATTATAATACTAAAATATCGTAACAACATCAACAATACTCACAACAACAACAATAATTTTGTTCAACAGTAATTATATTAAAATAGATTTCATAAATAAGAATTCTATTAAAATGAATCCCTCATCATTTTTTTTAAACATATTAAAATTCTTAAAGGGATGAAGGGGGGAAAAGATACTAAAATAGAAGTGCTCGGAGAGATAGAAAAATGCAAAGCCAAATATACATGTATTTCCTCTCATTTTCTATTAATTTCTTGTTCAACTTATGCTATTATTTCGTCTTTTAGTTATGCCTTTAGTTTAGTCATTTGTTCCTAAGCTCTATCGCGGACCATCTCATCAATAACTGATGATATCTAGCTTGGGCCAGAATGTAACGTGTCTACCCAACTATGTGGACGTTACATGTCTTTTACAAAAAAAAGTCAAAATTCATAATTCATAATAATAATGTAAATAAATATGAATTTTAATTAAAAAAAACTTACAATGAATTCTTCTACTCTACTATCAATAAGATTTTTTACTTTTTTCCCCATATTTGTCTTTTTTATATGAGTTTCCTCATACAACTTTATTAGAATTGGTTTATGTGCAAGCTATTTTTCTTGTAAAATAAATAGTATGTGAAAAAGTCTCACAAATGAAGACTAATTTAAAAATAAAATAAAATAATTAAATATGCAACAATGAACTCTTATTAGGTGTCTCACATGGTTCACAAAGGGAAACACTCCTTTAGTGTGCTTTCTCACCTAACCATGAGTTTTTTGTTTTTATTTTTGTTTTGAAAGTCGGATTGTAAGTGTATTTTAAATTCATCTGATGCCACAAATTCTTGAAGATTAATTTTTCAATTATCCTTTGTGATGTGCATTAATTTATAATTTTTCCACAATGCTACGTTATTAGAGCCAGTTTTGTTCATTGCATATTTATGGGCAGCATACTACAAAATCATGTAATCTAGTAAATATATTTGTTAAATAGAAATTATGCAAGGAAATAAATTATTATAATTTTATGATATTATAATATTTGGTTGTTTGATACTAACATAATTGCATTGTGGTTTTCCACATTTTCATGATCACCCTTATATATATTTTTCATGTTCCAGCAAGCTTTTTTTTCTTCTTAAAAGTCAATTCTTATAGTTTTTAGTTTTTAAAATTTTTAAAAACTATATAAAAATTACATATATTTATCTAAACTTAGACTTTCCCTACCAAACATTTACCATATTCACTCATTTAAGATGATCTTGAAGTTGACTCCATTCAAATAGTGATTTTTTAAAAAATAATTTTATCACAGATGTTATCGAATAAGCCACTTCAACATTAATAAACCTAAAAGTCAATTCATTGAAGTAATTTTTTTTTAATGCAAATTTAACCGAGCATGTAATATTTTGAATAAGTTGCATACTTTGGAATGGGATATATGGTTCTTATACTAATAGCCAACAATTGTGGGGAGTTACATGTTGTCAGCCTTGTTTCTCTATCTATTGCTATCCAATTACTTGGTTATTGTTATTATTATTTTCCTAATCAGAAGTTATTGCAATCTAGGTCGCGAGGACAGTTTTAGCATCTTATTTTTAGTGGGACTTTGCCTAGTGATAAAATTACAGAAATCAAAGAAAAAGGTGGAGCATGCTTTTCTAGTTGTGATTAATGCAGCGGCTACTACTATTTTCCATTCCAAAGCCATTTTAATTTCAACTATCAGAAATCCGCCATTCATGATTCCTTCTTTTCTTCTTGTATCTTGAATTTGGAGTTTTCCATGATGATCTTCTTTCTAAAATCCCATGCTTTTTTTTAAAATCTAATTTAATACAATAAAATAAAATAAAAATTGTAGTGTGGTCTCGATTCTCAGTCCTTAAATGGAGCCAACAACCAACTGTATACGAATCCAATTCCCTGCGTTCACACTCCTTACTTAATTCTTCTATATAAACACGACTTCTTGCTACCACATCACTCACTCCACTTCTCCTTCTCTCTCAAGCAAGACAGAAGAAAAGTTTTTTTAATTTAGCCTTCCCCAAATTATATCAACCATGGCTAGTGCTAAGTTAGTTTGTGCTCTCTTGCTATGCATAGTGCTCTCTGCCCCCATGCTGAACGTTGATGCCTTGTCATGTGGTGTTGTGGCTGGTGATTTAGCACAGTGCCTCACCTACCTGAAGAAAGGAGGGCGAGTTCCTCCGGCTTGTTGCAAAGGAGTTGTGGCTCTCAAAAGCGCTGCTAAAACCACTCAAGATCGCCAAGATGCTTGTAATTGCATGAAACAAACCGCCTCCAAAGTTGGTGGGGTTAATGCTGGCTTCGCGGCTGCTCTTCCTCGCCTGTGCAAAGTTAACATTGCCTATAAGATCAGCACCTCCACTAACTGCACCAGGTTAGGATTTCTTACAGCTAGTATTTTTATTTTACCCTTTTACATTAGTAATCCCATAAATGCTAGTAACAATATCCCGTTACTACTACTTACTGAGAGTTATGTGATATATATAAGCATTTTTTAAATAAAAAAAAACACTATTTTTTTTAATGTTTGTGTGACCAACAAAATATAACCAGTCAATCGTTATAATTATATTATTATCTTCTCTGCATGGAAGAATTTTCGTAAGAATTTCTATATGTTCTGTAACTTTTTACTCTTTACTACTTGAAAAGTGAGCAATATTTTCTTGCTACTAACGTTGCCTTCGATTCTTGTGTTTTAGCATCAAGTGAAGTGGATAGCTAGAGCTGCGATTTTCAACGGCCGAGGATTTTTAGGGTTCCATGAGTATAATAAAGTGGGTGCTTCTGTACTCTTGAAGGGTAGTCTCCACTTGATCAGCGAGTCTCCCATCCCTGTTATCTATGTCTTTCGATCCAAGTATCTTTTGTTTGGATGTCATATATGCCATTAAAAATAAATAAAAAATAAAAACTTATGCTCATCTTATCTCCCTGTCTCCCTTGTATTTCCCCTCCATATTTGCAGACTTAACCCTTCACTGTAAGTCCATAGCAAATCATACGGCCGGATAAAAGAATTGCATGCAGCAGCCACCGGAAACCAAATATAGTTTAAATTAACACATATACTGCTTTGAGCTACGTCATAATTCCTGAAAAATACCAGTTTTCCTTTTAGAGCTGCAGCTGTTCCAGTACTTGTAGGTGGGGCTGTTTAATAATCGAGCACCTTGAAAATTATTTTGACAAAATAATCGCCCAAAAAAGAAAATGATTTACAAAGAAATCTTAGGCACTAAATTATTATACAAGATGATGTATAAACTAATAAATCATAAACTGTTCATCCACAAATAATATATAAATAATTGTTCTTTTATAAAATAGCAATTAACTAACACATATTTACATTTCCCTCGATGATTATCCAAAAAAACACATATTTACATGGAATTTTGTATAGAAATTTATTTTTATATAGTATTACCCCTTCATGTGTTTAACTAACACATTAATTACCCCTTTATTGCTCAAAACACAAAATTATTTTTATATTTACATGAATATGATGAATAGGAGGTGCAATTAAATCCGTTGGTGTCGTTTTTTGGGTGGAAATGGTCATATTTCTGCAACATCTTTAATTTGCAGACCGAGCACTGGTCCTATTCGTGCCGTTATTTTGGAATAGACTCCTAATTCTCTTTTATCATTAATGTTTGGAATTTATTGCGAGATTCACTGTGCTTTAATTTTGGAACAGACAAGAGTGGGATGGTTCGCTCATCTTCTAAACCCGCCTCATGCATAAATGAAATTCGAGTTTACATTCTCAAAAAGGAAGGATCGAATTTAGATCACACTTTATATTAGCCATGACATGCTTCATAGCGTTGTTTAATAGATCATTCTTGATATGCACGCACCAATTTTAATAGTGTTG
This sequence comes from Populus trichocarpa, assembly GCF_000002775.5. Lineage (NCBI taxonomy): Eukaryota > Viridiplantae > Streptophyta > Magnoliopsida > Malpighiales > Salicaceae > Populus > Populus trichocarpa. Next base: position 8,399,284 of record NC_037290.2, read on the forward strand.
TCTGCAAGGGTAGTATTTTAGAGTTTTGCTGCCAAAGTAACCACACAAAAAAAAAAAAAACCCTCTACCCCTAATGAGATTTCCAACGTGAAAAAGGACATTAATGGATCGGTATTTTTTATACTTTATGAAAAATAAATTACGAGCTTAAATCTTTGTTTAGAAAGTCCAAAGATACAGTGATAATCTATTGAAAGTTGGTGAAGCTTGTGTTCACATCTAATAAAATATCATGTCAAATAACATGTGTCTAGCTTACTTTTAGACTCAATATCTTTAGATATGACTATAAGTCGAGCCCAAGTGAGCATAAGTTTAATAAGTTATCAAATTGCGAATATAAGCCTAGCAAGTTGTTAGACCCTATGTTTTTGGGGTTGGCACCGTGCCAAGCCCAAGTGGGTATGGGTCTAGCGAGTTGCAAAACTCGACACCTTTGAGCTTGGATGCATTTCGAGCTGAATTGGGCATGGGTTTAATGAATTGCTAAACTCATCACCCTTAAGCTTGGTTGCCAAGCCTAATTGGACATGGATCTAATGACCTTCTCGACCCATCAGCCTAAGGCTTGGTCACGTGCCAATCCTAGTTGGGCATGGTTCTTGTGTTATGCCGGACACAACATCCTAGGACTCGACTATGTGCAAATTCCAAGCAGATATGGATCTGGCAAGCTGCAAGACCCAGTGCTTTTAAGCTTGGTAATGCGTTGAGTCCAAGTGGATATAGGTCCGGTAAGCTGCCAGACTCAGTGTTCTTGGAATCAACTATATGCCAAGCCTAATTGGACATGGATCTAGCAAATTGTTAGACTCATCACATTTAGGCTTGGCTGCATGCCAAGCCACCTAATTAGATATAGGTTTGGCGACCATCTCAACCCATCAATTTTAGATTTGGCTAAGTGTCAAGCCCAATTCAACATGGATTTGACAAAATTTTAATTTTTACAAAATCATATATAAAGAGTCTGGCATGCCTATTATTTAATATTTTTAGCTCACAGGAGGTTTGATATGAATCGGTGGTTTGTGGAGGTTAAAAGAAGTAGGAGCGAGTTGTTGTTGGCAGCCTCCTCTTGTGTTTTGAGTTGAAAGAAAGGGAAGGTCATTAGTATTTCGGATGATTTTGATCATCACAGGCTACCTCTTTGTGTGTAATTGGCCTTTAAATGTAGAGAAAGGCTGGAATTATGGGCTGAAATTCTAGGGATGGCTGGAGAATCAATTTTGGGATTGCTAGAATTTTTTTGCTGAAATGCTGGAGAATCAATTGAAGGCAACAATTTGGGGCTGGAGTTCTGGAATCTCAGGTAGGATCTCTCCAGATAAATTGTCGCTTGAATGGTCTACGCTTTTAACTTTTCGAAGGATGGCCTGTGCTCTTGTTCATTTGCTTTAACCATCAGCTTCAACGTCTGACAGTGAGGATTGTTTCTGTTGGACTCATGGACTAATGTGTGGAAGGTCAAGAACTTTGAGAGGAGTAAGATCACATATTTGTTGGGGAATGTTGTCATTAAATATATTGAATAACAAACGAGTTACCATCAGCTTTGGCAAATTTTCAAAGAGCGTATTTTCTCATAGAGTTCTGCAAGGATGAAGGCAGGTTTCCAAGAAAGCTATTGATTTTGTAACCTAAATGGATAGAGTGAATACAAGAAACCAAATGATCTTAGAACTTCTCCAATCAAATTGTTGCTTTCCAGGTCCACATTAACCAATCTTCTCCAGTGCATCTAATTACACTCGGGAGATTTTCCTAGTAGAAGGTTCTCTGATAGATCAAGAACTTGCAAATTATTAAGCCTGCCAAACTTTTGAACAAGAAGGATGATAAAGATCCTGAATAGAAACAAAAATTAAACCTCGATGTATAATCGTGGAAGCTCGAATTGGGATTTTAATTATACACTTCATAAATAGCCATGGAGTGGCTTTTAGAGAGACTAATAGATGAAATGTTTGAAGCAAAATCTCAATACCAGTTCGGAATGATATCTGAAATTCCAGCATAAGAGAGAACCAAGAAGTAAAGAGAATTCTGCATTCAAGGCCATGTTAAGAACCCAGTTGCTGCTCTGCTTGGCCTAATTCTAACAACTTATAGTTTGAAAGGGAGGAATCCGATCCGGATTCCTGGTAAAAGCGAAAGCACTTGAGGAAAGGTTCATGGATTTTAGAATGGAGAGTTTGGCAAAATGAGTTTCTGATGTAAAACCACAAACAAAATTTAACTCCATTATGCAGTTCTTCCATATCAGCAAGTTGGCCAATACTTTTTCCCATAAAGACTAACACTGATTAATATTCATGTCCATAGCCGATGCTTTTTCCCATAAAGTTGTTGGGAGATAATTTTAATGCTTTTAAGTTGCAAAGGTTCCCCATGGTGCACGGAATCCTTAAATTGGATATAAAAAAAAATAAGGGTGAAATTATAAAATAAAATTATTTATGATTTAAAATAAAAACTTGTTAAGGTTAAAAAAATTGATAATTAAAAGAAGAGAGATTAAATTTGATAGGAAAAAAAGCAAATAAAGGTGAAATTGTAAAACAAAATCAATTGAAAAAATAATTCCAAACAAAAAAATAGCAATCAAAAGAATAAAAATCAAATTTAATAAATTATTCAAGATAAGAAAAATCATAATAAAAAAAAGGGATCAAATCTGAAGAAACAACAAATTAAAGGGTTGTTCTTGAATTTTTAAGAGGGTGGCGCGAAGATCTAGGTGGGTGAGAGAGAAAAAGGAGGAAAGATATTGTCATCGTCACTAAACCACCGCAAATCTTGGCACTTGCACTACCTCATCTGGTCTAGGACGCCGAGACCTTTCAAACGCCACCCGAGAAGGCGATGTTTTATGGTCGGACAGCTCCATACGCGCTGCATGAATGGCACGAGGGTCGTTCACACTCTGGCGCGTGCCGCTCATATGCCAACATGTTTTTCTAATTATATTTAATAAATATAATTTACAAAAATGCTCCTAAAAACACTTGAAAATTACAATAAAAACAAGGTAAAATAATGAAAAAAAGCCCTCTGATGAGAGTTCAATTGGTTTTATTTTTAAGAGTGTTAAAGTAATTACACTATTCTAAAAAAATTAAAAATACAAAAATGTATTTGGGTAGTAGGTATTAGATTATTTTATTCTAAGGTTAAATTAGTAATTTTACTATACAAAACAAAATTATCAATCTAACCCCTTATAATTTAAAAAAGATAATTGTGTCATAGTAAAAAAAAATAATCTTATCCTAGAGCTTAGGCCAAAAAACAAATTGCTTAAAAATATTTTTATGATTTTTTGATTGTTTTGATGTACTAATATCAAAACATGAATATATAAAAAAAGTACTTTGATGTATTTCTGAGCGAAAAGCATTTTGAAAAACCACTACTACCATACTCTCAAACACTCTTTTAATCCCTTAATCGTACTGTTAAATTAATTTGGTCTATTAAACCTGATCAAGCAATAACTCATATCTCATATTTTTGTGGCTTTTTAAAAATATAAGTATCCTCGAATCTTTTTTTTATGTTATATAAAAATAATCCCATTCGCGGCATCACACAAACCATTTATCTAGGCCATGTTTGTTTCCCGGAAAGTAGTTTCCAGGAAACCACTTTCCAAACTTTCCTGTGTTTGTTTGCCATTAGGAAAGGTGGTCAACGGAAAACACTTTCTGGTCAACGGAAAATACTTTCCAATCAACGAAAACACTTTCCGGTCAACGAAAAACACTTTCTAGTCAAAGAAAAATTTGGTTTGGTTTCCAGGAAAGTGTTTTCCCTTTTGGTTGTGTTTGTTTTCCGGAAAGTGGTTTCCGGGAAATCACTTTCCAAACTTTCCTGTGTTTGTTTGCCATTAGAAAAGTTGGTCAACGAAAAACACTTTCTGGTCAAAGGAAAATTTGGCTTGGTTTTCAGGAAAGTGTTTTCCTGGAAAATTTGGGCCGAAAACACTTTCCGGAAGTTGTGAAAAATTTAGAAATGTCATTATTTGCTGATTATATCAAATTTGATTCTCAAACTTTTGATTGCTATATATAATTTGTTTTGAATATTTATTTTTTAATTTCATCTCTTAAAATTTAATTTTTATATTAACTTTGGTCCTTATTTTTATAATTGCTATTTGCTTTTTCCTTATCATTTTTTTATTGAAATTTTTTATCTATCAAATTTGGTCCTCATTCTTTTGATTGTTACTTATTTTATCTGAAATAATTTATGAAATGTTAATTATTATTATTTTAATTTCTTTATCTTTCATTTTTTAATTTTTAGATTTGATCTCTATTATTTTGATTATTATTTATTTTATTTGAAATAATTTATGAAATTATATATTTTTTCAATTTCATTCTCATTCAACTTTTTAATTTGTAAGATTTGTTCCTCATTATTTTAATAAACTTGAGAAAAATAAAACATTAATAAGTTATTTTCCAGCTCATTTTCCATGACATAACCAAACACTGGAAAGTGTTTTCCAACTTATTTTTATTACACTACCAAATATCGTAAAATACTTTCCTGAAATTGACTTTCCCGGAATTCACTTTCTAACAAAAAATTACTTTCCAGCAAATAAACGGGGCCTAGTATTGAACTAAAATCCGAGTGGATCCAAAAGGAGTATGAAGGAACCGACCCATTGCTTGCCACCTTTAAAGATAACATCATCTTGATTTGGGCTTGCAATGTCTGGCCCATTCCTAATTGGAAAAGATCAACCATTGTAGAAAGATTGATTTTTCTTACCAAAGTCATTATCAAGGCAGTACGTTCTTATATTGTCAAAACAAGGTTAATGACTGACTTTAACACTAGTAACTTGGAGTTTGGAGTTTGTAATAATTATTTTTTAAAATATTTTTTATTTAAAAATATATTTAAATAATATTTTTTATTTTTTAAAATATTTTTTATATTAACACATGCGTAACAATCTAAAAATATATTAAAAAATTAATTTTAAATGAAAATAAATAAATTTTAATCCATCTAGATTTGGACTCGATATCAAACAGGTGTTTCAGGTTCGAACTGTTTTAAGACAGTGTAATTCCGAAATGAACAGTATAAAAGCGCTCATGTGGCCCCCACGACTCCCTACCATGATGTGAAGTTCCACGCTTACATGGCGCGTGATGGACTTGCTAAGTTTGATGTCAGTGGGACCCTCGTTGGCTTTTTAAATGGACTCAGCTGGCCGTTGATCTCTCCGCCACGAGCGAATCCGACGGGGACAAATTCTTGGAGTCAAGAACCTATCTTGATAGGTCTCTTTGACCACACTGAAACTTTAAAATTTCTTAAGAAAAATATATATTTAATTTTCCAAAGTTTGACTGAGCTGTCACTTCAATCGAGGCACTCCTCCCTCAACATCAAGGTGGCTTGTGAAATTACAATTAGGGGCGTGACACTCTCCAAATTTGCATGCCCCTCTTCTTACTTTCCACAATGACCAAAAAGTCCTCCTGGGTTGGTGAAGCCGAATTAAAGAGGAAGGTAATGCAAGAAAGAGGATTGGATATAATAAGTTCATGCATCTCACAAGCTCATTGTTAGAATAAATATCTGAAGTGATCAATGTATATCAAGTTGCCTTTGGATTGTAGTAGGTGGAAAGTTTATTACTCTAGCCATCTAAGACTACTCGACGAGTGTATAGAATGCGGTAGTTTTTGTTTTTTTAATAAGTTTTAAGAATATATTTATTTTAAAATAAAAAATATTTTAAAAATACACATTTAGTATGTGTTTGGAAATACGACCAGCTAAGCAGTTGGCTGTATTCTCAAACAAACTCTTAATATAATAAAAATGATATGATTTTTTCTTAAAATAAACTAAAGAAAGTATTATACTACCCATTTAGATTTTGAATTAAGTGGAAGACTTTATTGTAGTCTTTTAATAATGAATTAAATTTACTATATCTAACTAAATAGATTTATGTTTTCCTATTAACATAAGTTATGTTGACTTTACACAAACTTTTAGAATCTAGCCTAGTTGGTGAGTTAATTAATATATTTCTAAAGCTTATGTGAGTACATTGATTTGAATATAGATTATTTATTAAAACTCAACCAAGAAAATATGTAGCATGAGAAGACTAATCCCATGATCTTCATAGTGAAAAAGAAAGGGGGGGGGGGCATGGAAAGGGCAATTTACACAAATTCAATACAAAAAATAGATTGGATAATAACAACAACATAGAGGGTAAAGATGTCTAAGAGGAATGAGAGAAAATCTATCTTGGTAATAATCACATGTTAATGGAGTAGTTAAATCCTGGGTTTTGGTAGGTTTGACCACTGCCCTCATTGGCCCCGCCCCTCTCTCTTCTCTATTACATTAATATTCCTCAGCATCTCTTTAGCTACTTTTTTATTGATTAAAAAACCTCTCGCTCTCTGCCTTTTCTCATTTTGCTTTCTTTGACTTGTTAAGGGTTCTTGCTTTTCCTCATCAAAATCACACCTTTCCCATTTCTTCGCTTTTCTTATGTTCTGCTCTCCCAATACTCATCCCTTCCTCTTTCATGTTGGAACCTTTGCATGAGCTGGTGTTTAAAGGTTTGATATTTATTGTTGTTTTTTTGTTTCACTAAGAATTGTGATTGTTTTAAGTTTGGAGATGCTGGGCTCCTTTCGTTTTTGTTAATGGATTGTAAAGCAGTGACCTTTTTTGGTTCAATGTTTTTTTTTTTTCCTTCTTGATTTTCTGTTCTTTTTGTAAATTGCTATTTGTTTTTATGTGGAAAATTCTTGATAGGAGAATTGATATTTGAAATTTTGGGTGCTTATAGTTTTGAAAATTTCGGGGTGATTTTGGATCTGGGTGTTGGTAGTTTGGTTCAGTTGATGGGATGCTGATTTATATAGCCTTTTGTCTTATTTTGAAATTGCATTAATGGGGATTCTTTTTTTTAATCCTTTAGTAATTTAAGGTTGGAGGTCATTGTTGGGGAATATATTGACTAGTTGGCATTTTAGGAGATTTAAGGCATTTTGATTGTGTGTGGAGAGCTTAAAGTTGGATAATTCTTATTTCTTTTGGCAACACCCGTGTATGTTATACGAGGTTGATTGTGATTGCAAGGCAATTTTGGTGATTTGGTGTTGAATTTAGTGGGAATTTGATCTCCTTGTGATTAAGGGGTGTGTAAAATTCACCCACAGATCAACTTATTTCCTTTATGATTTTTCTTGCATTACTGTGTTTGTGATTAACCGAGGTGTAATTTGAGCTGTCATTGCTTTGAAAAGATGTAAATTTTATTGAAACATTGATGGAGGTCCTCGAATGTTCTTTATTATTATATCACACCTAGAATAAGCATGTATACATAGCATACATTGAAAATTAGCATTGTTGTCCCCTATAAAAGAACTGAAGGTTAGGGATTGTTTTCATTTTAGTTATCCGTTTGGATGATAATGCCACTTGGCATTGTTGTCAAACGTCGAAATTCCTGCAACTTGAGCCCTTGAATTATTTTTTTAATGTGAATGAATGAAAAATGAATCCTGTATTGAACACATGGATTCTTTTCCAAATATTTTATCAGCATTGAGAAGTTTGTGTTGATATGATGCTTCTTTTTTTTTGGCAGAAGCATAGAAGACTTCCTTACAGCTTTCAAAGATTGAATGTATTAAGATGGGCTGTTTCACAGTTTTGAAGAGCAAAAAGAAAAGGCCAGAGGCGTCAGTTTCCATCAAGCGTGTTAATCTTAAGGAGCAAATACCAACTACTCTGCCTGAGCCCCAGGTCCAAACTCGGTCATTGCAGTCAGCACCCCCTAGTTTCAGGACCAGAGCGAAGCCTGTTCAACCAGAAATCAAAGTAACTAGCAATAGGGCACGGGCGTTATCAGCTCCAGAAAGCCTTGATGCAGCGGAACAAGATGCTCTTGCATCATCTGAATGTGAAGAGCTTGAAGAGTCAAAAAACCGAGTTGGAAATGCAAAGGAACAACGGCTTCCAGGTCCACAACCCCTTCCACTCCCTTCACCTCAGGGTGGTGCTGTACTGAAGCCTATGAGTAGCTTTAAAGCAGTGAATTGCAGTGGCCCTCTCTATGCTTCTGGACCATTACCGCGTCCTCCAGGTGGAACACTGAGAAACTTTTCATATGAAGAAATTCTATCTGCTTGCCGCAATTTCTCTTCAGATCGATGTGTATCTGAAGGTCTTTCATCCATAATGTTCTGGGCTTCCTTTGGGGATGATGCTTCAAGTTCAAAGAGGTTCGAAGCTAGTGTTACTCGCCTTCATTCATCATCTCAGGTAGTGTATGAATTGACAGTTTATCATTGCACAGCCACAAAACAGCTTTCTTTTAGATCTTCTAGTTGACAATGGCTGATAGTTGAACTTTGAGGATTCCACACTTAACACTATGATTTTAAGTCTTAGCTTAAGAATACAACTAGAACTTAGATGCGTTATTTGCTTATAATTTTTGTACTTGAGAAGATATATGGAGTTTATTTATCATTTGCCTTTTCTTTTCAAACAATTGAAGTGTCTTGATATTTTAAAAGAAAAGGCAAAGATGCTAGAGCATTATAATGTTTGAGTATTTAAGCAAGACCCTTGTATTTGATCTTACAGGGTTTAAAAGAGTTTATAAACGAGGTTAATACCCTTGCATCTTTGCAACATCCAAACTTGTGCAAATTGCTTGGCTATCATGCACGTGATGGGTCTGACCAGAGAATGCTGGTGTATGAGAGGCTTTATCATGGAAGCTTGGATCGGCTGCTGTATGGAAGATCTGATGGGCCTCCCATTGACTGGAACACCAGGATGAAAATTGCCTTATGTGCTGCACAAGGTCTTACTTTTTTGCATGAAGAAGGACCTTTCCAGGTAAAATGCTACTTTGATCCAAACAAAGTGAATAACGAAACAACGTATTATATTATATGTAGCTCACAATACTATTCCAGACTTCCTGAAGAACGATTAGATTATCATTTTTTTCCCTTTTGTACTACTTATTTTTAATTGATTGAAATCTGTTCTATATATCCTGCTTTGTGAATGTGAAGTGGCAATTGAAATAAATCATCTGTTTGTTGCTATGATTCCTTCTTCTTCTTCTTTTCCTGAAGGGAAATATGTGGGAGACTGCACCGTGTTCAACACTTTTAGTTTTCCATGAGTTTTATGTTTGCTGAAGCTATCCTTCCATTTCAGGCAATGTACAATGAGTTCTCTACTGCCAACATACAAATCGACAAAGACTTCAGTGCAAAGCTTTCAGGATATGGTTGTGTTGGCCATATTCCTGAAACAGAGATCTCTAACAGTTCAGTGGTAAGCTCCTTTATCTCGCCTGCTTATATTTCTTCTTGTTTTGCATAAATTAGTGACAGTTTGCTTTACCTCCATACCTTGGCTTGGGGGCTGAGATGGCTTCCAGTTATTTGCAAGCTTTGATCTCTCAAGACTCTGGAAGCCTTTTTCTCTTTGTGGAGTTTAACACTTTTCTTTCTATTCACTTATACAGGCTGCAGCAAATCTCTCAGTGGAGACAGTAGAGAGAGGGTTATTGACTCCAAAGAGCAACGTTTGGAGCTTTGCAATTGTTCTTCTTGAACTACTCACTGGCCGGAAGAATCTTGATAGCCGTCATCCTAGGGAAGAGAGAAACTTAGTTAAGTGGACCCGGCCTTTTCTAGCTGATGACTGTCGACTATCGCTGATTATGGATCCTCAGTTAAAATGCCGTTTCCCAGCAAAAGCAGCCCGGACATTGGCTGACATTGCTCTAAGATGTCTTCAGAAGGATCCATTGGAAAGACTAACCATGAGAACCATTGTTGAGCATCTCAAAGTTATACAAGACATGAAATACTCCAGTCGCTTTCCTCTGCAAGAACCAGCTGCAGTTGCTGGAAAGCAAATGTCCAGATCACCTAGTCTTAATGGAATTATTACCCCAACACCAAGGTTAAGTTTCTCACAATCTCCGCCGTCAAGAGCCCGGCCATCCATTTCCCCGACTAGGCCTCGTGCTTTACCTCTCTCTCTTCCTCCTCGTGCATGTTCCTCAACTCTCTCTCTTGAGGAACTGGAACTGGAACTGGAACGGCAAGAAAGCAGGAAATCATCATCATCAGCTGTTCGAAGGCCAAGTGTTGAAGGATTTTGATTGTTAATATATGCATTTTTTCATTTTTTGAATGGCTTTTCTTTTTTACCCCTTTTGGTGATTCAACAGAACATATAGAAAGATAAAGATGTGGATCTTCCACCTTCCCATCCCCTAAGATGTTGAAAAAAGAGTGGATGCTAGCCTGTAGATAGAGTGCAAACCCTAGTTCAACTGGATTCAATCAGTTTCATTGTAATCAACAAAGCCATATACAATGATTAGTGTTCCAAACTCATGCCTCATGCTTGTTCATGCTCTTCAATGATTTGTTGATTACAAATCATTGCATGAACGTGCCCCCCATCAGTTTTGAATGAAATAGCAAAACTCCACTCCTTGGTCTCCGTTTATTGTTTGCCTGAAAAAGTTATCCATGAGATTCAAGGAGACAATGAGTATACTGTATGTGGTGAACATCTGCTAGGGAATGCAAACGCAATTGGAGTTTGATATCTTACAGGACATGAAGTAAACTAGTGGAAGAGAAATGAAGAGATTTCATGAGATGTGAATGGCAAGAGAAACAGCAGGGAAAATGAAATGTCAAACAAGTCTTTTGTACCTGTATTTTTTTTGTTTTTTGTTTTTTTTTGGCTCGCTCAATAACTCCGTACAGATTATTGTATCTGTGGACCCATGGAGCCCCCCTCCAAAGTTCCGCACTTCTAAACGTATGGGAAAAGGGAAAAAAAAAAATCGTGTACGTATTATACATAATATATAATGAATAAAGACCCTCAAAAAGGGGGGTGGGATGCTCATCTCACACGAAAAGAAGCTAGGAATTTGTTATTTTGTTATTATACAAAAAAGGAAAAAAAAAGAAGAAGAAAAAGAAAAAGGGCACTTTAGACAGGGTCATTTTGGCTTTGGTCTGGTCCGGGTTCATCATTCTCTTCACCTCCGCTCTCCTGCTCTGGTGCAGCCGTGGCAGGTTGACAATCATCATTAATTTTCCCTTCATTTTCCCCCGTTTGCGGTGGGACATGTGATGCTGAACTTGCTTGTTGCTCAGATAAACTTGCAAGACCATTCTGCTTCAAATATGTGTCCAATGGAAGGGTTGCTACTTGAAGAAAACTCGTCATGCTCATTCGGGATAACCCTGCTTGTGAGTCCTCTTCACGGTCAGGATGGCAGTTTAAATCTAGATGTCCCTTGCCTGAGTCAGCCAATTTGTTTGACAGATTATTGCTTTGGCCTTTGGATTCTAACTCATTCCCTGACCTGGCTTCATTATCCGAAGGATCTCTAGGTATTGATGCAAGCTTAGAGCTACTCTCTATTTCAGCTTCATCTTTGGGACCCACCAAATGCTGAGTCTTCTGGGCAATCTCTGCTTCACGCTCTGACTGACGCTTCTTTTTGCGCATCATTAAAGTTTTAAAACGGCGTTTTACTGTCATGCAGACATTACATGTGCATGTAGGCTTGTGCTTCCCCTTCCCGCTCGGGGGCTGGATACACACAATGCATGAACAGCCAGGACGGTGTCTAGGGTGTTTTGTTGTGGTTGCAACAACAGCAGTAGTGCTTTGCTCACCCACATCCCCGAGGATTGCAGCATTGGCCAGTGCATCCAGACCAGAAGATTCAAGTTCCTGGGCTGGCTGATGACTGCTAGTAATTTTCCGTTTCTTGAAATCTATATCAAATAATCAAGGCCACGGTGATATTAATATAATTCTTTTGAATGTAAGGATAAAACACGTGAGGATATTTTGCCACATTTGAAAACTAATACAAATCATGCGGATATTTATAAATTGATGGCTCATTATGCAGGTCACGCAACAATTTCATAAAGGACATGATAATAGACAAAACACACATGCACCAATACCACTATATATACTGAACCTTCTATTCTTTATTTCACTAATTAAATGACCATGCTTTCATGCATTTATCCCAGATAGATGGATGAAATTTTCTGTCAAAACTTATCAGTTTTGATATTTGAAATTGGCCTACTTAAAGTTGTAAAATTGCAGATACAAGACCGCACCAAAGAGCATGCAGAATCCTTAAAAAGGATTGCACATGTTGATGTATTTGGGAGGTTTTAGACCCAGAGAAATATGAAAACAGTGAAACGAAGTAATGACAACATGAACCTTGGACAGGTGATGAACTATCCATCCAACTTGGAATCTAGGAGAAGCAACCATATGGGGTCATGTAACATGAAGACTAGAATGATACTATGATCCACATAACTGTTACATAAACCAAGTTTATGTAGACAGTAGACCATACCAATCAAATTACCAGCAATAGGGTCCACTGAACCAGTCAATTTGATTGGTCTGGGCTACATTGACCAAGTCTATGCAACAATTCAGTATGATGCAGCTTAAACTCCTTTTTTGTTTCTTTCTTTCATGTCGATAAAAATGACCCTGTCGTGAATGATTAGAAGTTTAAGCTGCAATGACATGTAAGCTTCCAACAAAAGGAGAAAAGGGAATACTTGCTGGCATCATAGTTCATACCCTTGTTCAGTCTGAGAAGATTTTCCAATTCCCTTGGGGCTAATTCATCTGGAGCAGAACAAGAACACCTGAAGACACAAAATCATATTATAGTAAATCGAGTCTGGTACAAAGTGGGGAAAAATATAAAAACCAGCAATGACAAAGACATGTTGTTGACCTGCTTTGATCCCAGGCATTGTCCACACATGTCCACTTCGGTGGAAGAAGAACATCAACTGGCAGCCTTCGCCACTTGGAGCAGCTATCACACTGGGCCCATTGCTCTTGCCCCCTGACAACAGAGCATAGTATCTAAACTATTAGATGCATTTACATATATGTAAAACTAAAAGAAACATCAATCAAATTCCATCACAAATAACAGAAATATGCTATTTGAAAGGGGAAAAAAAAGGCCTGGAAAAAGGGAGGGGTTATGATTCCCCAGCAGAGGTTGAGTCAAAATTGAGGTCATTATAAACAAAGCAAATGTGGTGAATAGGTCCTTTGACACACAAAGTCCTGACCTTCTTCATAAATTAAATCTGGCATAACCAGAAGATCATTTTCATAACAAACTAGCAAGACATCCTGAATAGTTTCATTTTTCAACTTAGATATCTGTTGATAAATGATTCAGTAATAGCTGTTAATTATGATTCTTATCATTCAGTGATGTAAATTCCTGTCATCACTTGATTTTAAGTTTTAAATCTAAAAACTGACAGAAGGACGTGCATTTCAGACATAAATGAAAACCATCATTAAAAATGATATGCATTGTATCTAACACGGAACAGATCGATGATCTTGATTAGGAATTGATTTCATCTATATTTAAAGATCGAACTTGGTTTGCTCATCGTATAAGAGTTTCGAGACCCTGAGACAGAAGGTTAGTTCTTGTACCAGGACAGTATGTCAATCTGTGAGTGCATCACCTTCACATGCTAAATAAAAAGACTAATGATATAGCTGACAGTGATTCTTACCCAATTGAACGAACTATAAAGATACTCCTCTTCCCAAAAACTGGAGGTTCCTGCATGGAAAAACATGTATAATCATGAAATCAACTGAAAGGCTTTGTCACCAATAAATTGTATATTACATATTCCAGGGGTCAAATATGTGTTCAACAACAGTTAGACTTTCAGTAGAGAAGGCCCTGCAGTACAAATATGGCATATATTATTCATATCCGATACCAGTTCCAATTGCCAAATATCCATGCTTCTGTAAAACATATTTATCTATATGTAGCACTTTTGATTATCCACCATAAAGTATGTGCAGAAAAAGAAATTAATAGAATGTTAAATTAATTATTTGAGAATATTTTTCATCAGAAAGCAACCCTGGTGTGCATATGTTCATACATATATGTACAAGCGAAAGAGAAAATGAATGCATATATAGACGTGGGTATGGATATAACAACTATAAACTTCAGGGAGACTACTCACTTCATATTCTTCAAAATCATGATCCTCGATGGTGACAATACTAGGCTTGACACTTGGTGCTGGGCGAAGCAAATCCTGTGCCTCTTCCCATGTAAGTTTCAGCTCAAAAGCATCTAGGCTATCAATTAGTAGCCTCTTACTTTTAGACCCAATATTGCGTGTTCTTTTTCTCTCAGGAACCATCAATGATGGTAGCAGCAAGCCATCCCTTGTCCTGTCTTCTTGCTTCTCAGATTTATTCCAGCTAATATCACCACTAGCTGAATGCAAATGTTTGGACAATGCACTTAAGTGTGTGTCGGTGCTTCCCTTTAGTGACTGAAGAAGGCCAGAGTAACCACTTATTATAGGCAGGTTCTCAAAAACACCCGAAAAGTAACTTTCACTTGAAGGAACACCATTAGGAATGGCAGATGGTTGGGTGTCCTGCTTATTTAATAATTTATGCATTAATACTATATATTCAAGTTTGCTAACATAAAAGCTGACACTGGTTTTTACCTGCATTGCTATAGAGTTTGATGCTTTTCTAAACCCCATGACAAGTTTTCCTTCTGGGTCCATACGACTAAATGTTACTGCAATAGAAATGATGGACTATTTAAGTGTGACAGTAAATACACCACTATCTCCCATGAAACTATCTACAGTTGAGATTTTAGAACAAACTTAAACAGTGATTTGTGAAAGTAAAGATGCTTAGGGCAATTATAGCATAACAAATATCACATGGAACTATTTCGTCATATCTTAGAGGCACAACTGAAAAGCTCTCAAGTACGGATTATAATACAAAACAATTGAGATGTTATCTACTTTGTTCTAACAGAAATATGAAAACTAGAGAAAATAACATAAATATTTTGAAATAATGACAACATTCCCAGAAATCTATAAGGGGTTAAGAGATACCAGTATCTCCAGCTTGTAATTTCATGGACTGTATGCACGGAGTTACACCCTCCAAGACATACATCCTGCTGTTATTGTTAGGCCAAAATCTGAACTGAAATACCCACTCTTTACCCTTTACATCTTGAATCCGTAGAGGAAGACCCTCAGGTTGAGAGATGGGAGGGAAATAAGCCTGCACAGTGGTTCAATATCAACTTATACACAGCAAGTTTATCAACAAAATGACTTCTTAGGTGCAAACATTATGACCATCAAATATCATGGCAAAGCTAGAACAAGACTACACAAACTTACTTCAGCACATGCTTTAGGGAGAACCAAACGACCAATGCGACCAGCATCGCTCGCACTGAGAACCTTTTCAAACAATGGGACAATGGTGGAATTTGGACTTCAAAGATAACATGGTTAAGGATACCAGAGTCATCAGAAAAACTTGAAAAAGGTAAAAGCATAAGCAAAAAATACATGATACAGCAGGAAAAGAAAATAAATATGATATTGGATTTTGAAACAATAGAATGATGGATACTCTCCAGATATTTGCTGCAATTCTTGATCTGTAATCCTAGGCCAATAACGAGGAAGCAACTGATTCCGTCCCCGTCCTTCAGCAGGTGGCCTAGCAACGCGTATCTGTGAGACCATGCCAGCATTTGCATCCATAGAAAGGGCTGACTTTGGAGGCTTTGGCAATAGATGGCGAGACCTGGGTCCTTGTTGGAGTGGAGAGGATGCCTTACTCGGTACCCTTTCATCAACAACACCTCCAGGAAAGAGATTTGGATTTCCTAAAGAAGAACCCAGGCTCATACTCAAGTTTGTTTGCGCTAGTGATTCGTATAAATCTTTTGCTGCAGTAACTGTTCTATGAATCTCCGGTTTGGCAGTTTGACATGATGCATTGGATGCTTGGTTAAAATTCGAGAAAATTGTGCTTGCAATTTCTCCCACAGGAGGTAGTATATCCTCCTGTTTCATTTTCCTGTAAGACCCGTTTGTCTCATCACTCTGTAATTGAAGCAAATTCCTCGTGCCTATACCATCAATACAATTGCCTAACTGCATAAGCTTTGTTTCAGCTGCCAACTGGCTGTCGGCAGACGCAGAATGCAGTTCCCCAACGGTATCAACTTTTGGCTTGCCAAATCCATTAGGTTTTTCATCACCATTCATCTGCATAAAAAGATGATTCATTACACTCAAAATACCCAAATTCTGCCTGTGAGAACTGCAGGGCTTGAAACCAAGCATTGTCTAGCGATAGTGAAAACATGACCATTAGCAGGGCATATCCTAAAAGATTGTGCCATAAACAAACATAAGAAAATGTGGATCCAGATCAGCAGTTTCTTGACCACTAGATAGTTACTTCTTTTCACAAAGAGCTCTTTCTTGCCTTGATGACCCTATAGTTTTTATAATCCAGAGATGCATGCAGATGACAAGTGTCAACAGACCAAAAGTAAACCATATTGGAGCCATTCAAAAGAATATGTTTTTTTTCTGAGCATATTTAAACATGATGCAGGATGCTTCCTGTGCCAGTGTAGGGTGTAGTACACTAAGGTAAAGATAGAACAGAAAATCCTCTTTACAACAGACATCTATATGATGACAAAGATAAACAAATGCATATGAAAATTGATCTTACAGGACCAACTCCAGAAGTTCTAGAACAGCTTGTACAGTTCACACCACCACCATCAAGTAGCTCAAGCAGGGACCTGGAAGCAATGCATCCACAATGGAGACGCTGCCGACACCAAATTCAATTAGATTTATGCAACGAATCACTAAGATCAAGGCTATGAAAGAAACAAATCACCAACTTACCTTGCTGCATGAAGTGCACTCCCTCCACCCAGAATCCTTTGAGTGGAAAACTTCACAAAAAATCGATTGCTCATATGCAGACCTATATCAAACATGAATCCTCAATTATAACTATTGATTAAAATCATCATATAAAAGGAAGCCATGTTTTCCCATCATAACTTATTATATGACAGTCCATAAATGATGTACTAAAAATCCATTGTTGCCATATTTTCACTTTCATACAATTTATTAAAAAAAAAAAAAACTAATTCATTAGTCCTTGTAAGTATCATTAGGACAACCTTAGTTAGGCGCCTTGTTTTGAGCAATTCCTTCTCAATTTCTAAGTTTACAATGAAATTCAACCCTTATATTTAACAAGAAATTGGGGCGAAAACATTATCTCCGTGAATTCAACTCCAAAATAAGCCTTTTTCACGCACCTAATTTCATTGAAAAATAAAAGTAATTGAAATAGATGAATTGGAAATGATGGCACGCCATATTTAATAAAACTCCCAATAATGAGCAAAAAACAATGCCCACTGAAATATTAACATGACAAAAAATCCAAAAACGGAAAAATTGGACCCGGAAATAAATAGTAAATAAAACCGTTTAAAACAGTAACCCCAAACAAACGATAAATATCAAAACATTCTAAGAAAGAAAACTATAAATATCAAAGAATTAAGATAAATTTACCCGCAGTTATCGCAGAGAATGGCGAAATCACCAGATCGCAGTGCCCAGCCTTTTCTCCACCCGCCAGAATTTGACGTTGAGACTCCACAAGTTGCATTCATGCAACTCTTAATCGACGAGGACGAGGACGCCATTTTTAATTTATTTCAATTAATCTACAAAATTAGCACAATCAAATCTCCAAGATTAAAATTAAATCCCTAAAATCAATCACGTTTAGTTAGTTCTAATTCAACTTGTTAATAAAACAAGTAAAAAAAAAACTAACCTCGTATTAAGACAGGAGGCAGAGTACTACAGCTGGTTACGTCTGTTGACTGTTATAAAGAGACGACGACGACGACATGTTGTTTGGGAGTTGAAGTACTGTATGGTATTGATCGAGTTGAGATTTATTAAGACAGTGAATTAAGTGCGTGGATCAGGAGAGAAGTCGGTTACCGGTGACAGGAAGGAGGTATTGACGACGGGGGCTTTAATTTTTTTCTGGTGGAGAGAGAAGAAGAAGATGTGCATGCAAAGTAACAAAATAACAGTGGAAGGGGGAGAGAGAGAGAGGGTGAGTTTGGAAAACAAAAACGATGCATGCATTGCACGATGATGTTCCTTCAAGACTCGGCGAACTCGCCCACCTTATTAATTTCTCTCTCTTTTTTTATCTTCTTTTTCCCTATTTACCCCTCTTGTTTTTTGTATATCAATTCCCCTTTATTTTTTCATTATTACTTTTTAAGACTTCCTGAATAATAAATCTTTTGCTCAATTTCAATACGCTAGAACTCACTCACCATACAACAAAATGAATATAATGATCTGATAGTTAATTTTAAACCTCATAAAATTAGTTAAGATATACATAAATTAATTTAGATATCCATATTAATAAAAAAAATTAAATATTATCAAATCTATTCCATGCCAGATTTTAACTAATTATCAGTAATTTAACATTTTCAATCTGAAATTATTAATTTATAATTTTATACAACCTATTATTTACTTCCTTATCAAATTTTAGTCTGACTTTTTCTTTGCTAAAAAGTTTTTAATTATTATAGCGGATTGTATGTGTAAGTGAGATATCGATTATCAATTATATATTTACAAGGAAACTTCTTTATAAATGCTTGATTTGATAATATTTTTATTTTATTTTAGTGGTGATTACGATTGTGATTTCAAAAAAAACAAATTAGCAACTTGCTTCATAGTTGATTCACTGGAAACCTCTTTTTTTTAAAAATGTGTGGATCTTTTCTTGTTATGATATCCACAAACCAATAGTTTTTATATACCAAGACAAATTTATCTTTTTAATTAATTTTTTTAATAAATTACCTATACTTCTATTGATATGGTTTTAAAATATATTTTTTATTATATTACTTTCAATTTTAAATAATAATAATAATGATAATAATATAAGAAATAAACTCAAGCTAATACCTCATCATTTATATTATATTATTGTATTAACAAAAAAAATCAAAAGAGAAAAAGGCTCACATAGCTCTATTTATTAAAATAGTACTTTATATTTTTTTTCTTTGATTTTTTTAATTAATGTTTTTTTTATTTTATCTTTTAATATTAATTTTTTTATTGCATTACTCACTCTCTTTACATGAATCACGAATTTAAAGGGTTAGCCCAGTTGCCTCAATTTTTTTTCTTAACTATTTTTTTTTAAAATTCATCATTTAATATTGAATTGATCGAGAATTAACTTCATGATTTGATTTGTTTGTTTTTTATTAGGTTATTTCGGCCTCATGACCCGAGAATAGTGCTTAATGGTTTAACCCGAGTTGACTTGGATCATTTTTTATGTTTTTTTTTAATTGATTTTTTTTCAATTTCATCATTCAACATTAGTTTCGTTGGGAATTGAGCTTCATAATATATTTTGATTTGCTTTATATGGGGATATTTTGGTTTCAAGATCAAAGTCGTAGGTTTTGGCATTTTTACCCTAGTTAAATCGTGTCGTTTTTTTTTAAGAGGTTATCTCAATCTCATAACCTGAATTATGATTCTTTCAAAATTAGATTTGCTTTTTATTGGGTTGTCCTTGTCTCATGACCTAAGTCTCGGTTTTGGCAAATTAACCTGGTTAATTCAATTATTTTTTTAATTGATTTTTTTCTCAATTTTATTATTTAATATTGTGTTTGATTGGGAATTATACTTCATCATTTGTTTTTGTTTGCTTTTTATTAGGTTATCTCGGCCTCATGACCTAAGAATAGTGCTTAATAGGTTAACTTAGGTTGACTTAGCTCAATTTTTTGTGTCATTTTTAATAATAAAAAATTTACAAGTTTCATCGTTCAACATTGGGTCCGACAAGGTCGATTAAGAATTGAGCTTTGTAATTTTATTTTGATTTGCTCTCTATGGGGTTATACCAGTCTCATGACTAGAGTCAAGGATTTGACAGGTTAACCTGAGTTAAAGTATGTCATTTTTTATTTTCTTTCTATGAGATTATCTCAAACTCATGAGTCGAGTTGTGGGTTTCACGAATTGACTTGGGTCATTTTATTTATTTTTTAATTGATTTCTATTTTTAATCTCATCCTTCAACATTGAACTGATTAAAAGTTAGGAATTGAAATTCGTAATTTTTTTCGATTAGTTTTCTATGAGGTTATCTCAGTTTTATATCTTTAGTTGCGGGTTTAACAAGTTAACTTGAGTTATTTTTTAATTAATTTTTTTTCAATTTCATCATTCAATATTGGATTGATTGGAAATTAGGCTTTATAATTTGTTTTAATTTGATATATACGAGGTTATTATAGTCTCATAATCCGAGTCGCAAATTCGACATGTTAACCCGGGTTTACCAAGTTAATCTAATATGTTGTTATCTTAATATTAAAAAAAAAAGATATCATCTTGAAAATATTTTAGTCAAATTACGTTTTTACAGGTCATCCAGATTGTTTTTAGATGTGCAAAGTTAACCCTCAAATGATTTAATTTTTTTTCCACTAGAAAAATAGAATTAGAAACATCTAAATATTTTTTTTACATTCAAGAAAAGTTTGTCTCGATCCACAGGATAGCGCGGGTTAATAATCTAGTTATAAATTAAAAGATGTGGTGATTTTATTATTCATTATCTCACAAAACACTATTCATTTCAACTTTTTTTTTTCCTCTGTTTTTTTTCTAAATCTATATTTATATTCTTAGTTTTATACTTCAACATTTATTTTATTGAAGATTGAGCTTTGTAATTTATTGTGGTTTTTTTATACATGGTTAACTTAGTCTTATAACTCGTGTCATGAGTTTGACGAGTTAACTTTATGGACTCGAGTTTTTTTTTTAAAATTTATATATTTTTTTAGTTTTATCATTCAACATTGGGTTGATTGAAAATTATGCTTTTATGATTTATTTTGATTTGCTCTCTATAAGGTTATCCTGGTCTCATGACTTGAGTTGTGTGTTTAGCATGTTGACTCAAGTTTTTTTTTTCTTTTTTTAATTGGTATTTTTTTGAATTTTATCCTTCAATATAGAGTTGATTATGAATTAGGTTTCATAATTTATCTTGTTTTTCTTTTATGAAGTTATCTTGGTTTTATGACTTAGATTACGTGTTATGTGAGTTAACCCGTATAAACTGAGATTGTTTTATTGTGTTTTGCTTTTAGATTGATTTTTTTTTAATTTCAACCTTCAACAACGTGTTTAATGCAAATTAGGCTTCATAATTTGTTTTAATTTACTTTCTATGGGGTTATCATAGATTCATGATCTAAATTGTAAGTTTAGCAAGTTAACCTAAGTTGACTTAAATTATTTTTTTGCTTACTTCATATGAGATTATCTTGATCTCACGACCTGAGTCACGGTTTTGGTAGGTTAACTCAAGTTAATTTTTTTTTATTTTTTTAATTTCATCCTTCAACATCTAGTTGATTTAGAATTAGGCTTCAATTTTTTATTTTTTTTACTTTCTATAGATTTATCTTGGTCTTATTACTCGGGTTACGAGTTTGACGAGTTAACCTTGTTTGACTTGAGTTATTTTTTTAATCTTTTTTAATTTCATCCTTCAATATTAGGATTGTTTATCTTGAGTTATAAGTTAACTTGAGTTTTTTTGTTCTTTTTTTTAGTTAATTTTTTTTTCAATTTCATTCTTCAATACTTTGTTGATTAATTTGGAATTAAGGTTCATTTTTTGCTTTTGCTTTCTATAAGGTTATTCTAGTCTTATCACTTGGGTCGTGAGTTTTGGTGGTTGACTCAAGATTTTTTTTTAATTTTTTTTTAATTTCATTATTTAACATTGAATTGATTGAGAATTAAACTTCATAATTTGTTTTGATTTTTTTTATATGGAGTTATCCAAGTCACATGACCCGGGTTGTGGCTTTGACAGGTTAATCCGAGTTTACTCGAGTTGTTTGTTTTTTTGGTTTTTTTTAATTATTTTTTTTCAATTTCATCCTTCAACATTGATTTAATTGGGAAGTGAGTTTTATATCTGGTTTTGATTTGCTTTCTAAGAGGTTATATCAGTCTCATGATCTGAGTCGCGGATTTAAAAGATTAACTCAGGTAGATCTAATATATTTTTATCTCAATATTTTAGTAAAAAAATGTCGTCTTTAATTTTTT
Organism: Populus trichocarpa; assembly: GCF_000002775.5. Taxonomy (NCBI): domain Eukaryota; kingdom Viridiplantae; phylum Streptophyta; class Magnoliopsida; order Malpighiales; family Salicaceae; genus Populus; species Populus trichocarpa. Next base: position 8,421,519 of record NC_037290.2, read on the forward strand.
TAGTCAAATTATATTTTTAACAGTTTTTCAAATTCTTTGGACCCATTAAATTATCCCATTTAATTTTTTTTATTAAAAAACACATTAATAACACTTTAATATCTTTTTACGTTAAAAATAGGAGGAGCTTAAATAAATAGGAGGAGCTGGGAAAAAAATTGTACAATTATCTAGTTTGTTAAATAAAAGCTGTGCTGGTGGAAGGAGCTGAAATAAAAGAATATAAAAATACGGCGGCAGGACAGCACCGTAAAGTGCGCCACTAATAAGTCGCTTTTCTATCCAATTGCATATATCGCATGCAAGAAGCATACATGTATCTCTAAAATTACCAAAATCACCTAAAAGTCTAATGTTTTCTACGTACCCATGCCATTGTAACTGTCAACGACCAGTATTCTTCAGCCGTTGAATCTTTTTTTCGTTTTTAAAAATATTTGTGAAAATGATATTTATGACGGTATATTTATGAGATGATGATGTTAGAGTACCTGTAAGTGCGGGGTCACCTACTACACTGATAGAGAGACGCTAACTCACGCGCCTCAAGATATGACCCGTCACGTCTGACAGCTGACCGTGCTCGTCGATACACGCGTGTCCACTGCCCCTATTATTTTTTATTCCTGATCTTCCACGTCGTCGTCGCGAATACGGTTGACCCTTGGTTCGGACAAGTGGTATCTGCTGTCGTGAATGAAAGAGAATGTTTTGGCTGATAAGCGAAGGACGAGGGATTGAACCTTATGCGAATTATTATTTTACATAAATTATTATATTATTGTGAATTGTTATGATTATTAAAATTTAAATAGTAAATAATAATGTGAGGAATAAGCTCACTTTATTGCTAAAACTAAATCTACAAACAAAAATTGTTATTCAAATTAGTTAAAGTAAGTTAGGATTAGAGAATTCACAACATTCTTGAGTCCAATCTAAGTTACATTGAATTTGATAGTTCTAAAAAAGAAAATTGATCTTAGATATTCGAATGTAGGACAATGCTATTTCTCTTCCTATTTTTGTTAAAATTAATTTCCTTTAGAACTAGTGTCATGTTAATTGGAAGAGATTTTACACAAGTTTATAAATTAATGATTAGTCGAGTTTAATTATAATTGCGTTTCAAATGATGTTTCACTAAGTTTTGAATTTTATTTATTTTTTTGGATCGTTTTGATGTGATGATATTAAAGATAATTTTTTTAAAATAAAAGATTTTTTCTGATACATTTCCGAATTTAAAACACTTTAAAAAACAATTGTTATCATACTTACAATTATTATCTTAGTAGATATTTTAATGCAAGAAAAATTGAAATCATAGATATTTTATATGCCATTAAACCCATTGGGCATGCAATTGATCTAGCTTGTAAGATCAATAGTTGCAAGCGTGCAACTCAAGATGCTATCACTCATCCTTCAAATGCGTACCAAATTCTTCTAGATCTTTTTTGTCAATTATATATATATATAATTGACAAAAGAGATCTAGAAGAATTTGGTATGTAATTAAATGCATGTTAATCATTATATTCGTTCTCTCTTTCTTCTTCTTTTTTTCTTTTTTTTTCTTGACAAGCTTCGCTCAATCCATGTCGTGGATCTATAATTGATTATTCCTCGAATGTTCTCTAGGTTTTCTCATTGAGAAAACAATGTTTTTGAAAGTTCTTCCCATTGGCATCAAACTATTTTACTAACGTCTTATTGTGCATTTGAAGTGCTGCAATTTGGGGTGTTCTATGTAAAATGGTTTTGTGCACGAAGTATGTTTCTTGACAATTTGACATCATATATAAGCATACTTTTTTTATGGACAACCTAGCATTTTAAAAACCTTCAAACAAAAACCCTGAGGGGTGTAGCTCAACTGGTCAGGCTCTAGATTTGCTTCCTAGAGGTTATTAGGTTGAGTCTCACAAGCCTCAGAGCCATTGGATGCTTACATGGTTGTTAACTTCAGGGCCCGTAAGATTAGTCAAGGTGCACGCAAGTTGGTCCGGACATCTACATTAATTAAAAAAAAACCTTCAAACAAAAAGAAAAAAAGCTTAGTCGTTTGGATAAGAGATATTTCAAGAGCATAAAGTTGTTTTTATTCACACTCGATGAGTTACTTATATATGTAAATGTTAGAATCTCATGTTAAATAAATGCTTTGACACCACCTCCAAACACCCTTTATAAGATACTCCTTGAGGCAATTAAAAAAAAAACGAGATCTACTAGGATATTAATTAATTAGCCTCTATAACAAGGTACATTTGATGCCAGATTTCAACAGACCTCCAAAAAGCTAGCTAGCTCAGCCCATTAACTCCATATCACACAAAGGCCCAGTCCAAGTTTTGAGCTTCTTCCCTTATCTCCCACCGTCACCTTTCTTTCTGTTAACTTTTTTCTTTCTTTGTTTTTTGGATTTCAAGAGAAAATGGAATGGAAGAAGAATGCTCAAACAGAGAGAGAGAAAAAAAAGAAGCTCCATTTCATTTCATTTATTATTCTCTTCCCAAACTAGAAAAAAACTTCCATTATTATGGTGTGAACTACAATCTTAACTCCCTCTTCACCTTAGTGCATCTTCCTCTAGTAATCCTGCGACCATGAGTATAGAATTAAGATGACCTCACATAAATAAAAATAAAAAAAAAACACGAAGACCAAATCTAAAAAAATTAAATATCGAAAAATTAAATTAAAAAAAATTAAATTTATAAAAGAATCTAAAAAGAAAGACCAAAATTCACTCATGTCAACCTTCAAAACTAGTAATCTTGGTCGTAAGGCCAAAACTAACCCTATAAAAGAAAAAAAAAAACTGAAGCAAAATCCTCCATAAAAAAACCACTTGGGGATGAATTGAAAAAACAAATATAATAAAAAAGGATCCTAAACAAAATAAACACCTATAAAAAGAATGGAGACCAAAATTGATATAAAAATAAATTTTAAGTTAAATGGTAAGGATGAAATTGAAAAATAAATTCAATTAGTAATAGGAGAAAAATCAAAAGAATGAGGATCAAATTTGATATAAAAATCAAATAAAACCAAATGATTATGGACGAAATTGAGGGAAAAATAATTTAAAAGAAGATAAAAAAACATAAAACAATAAAAAAATAAAGATAAAAAAATAGAAGTAAGAAAAAACTAATATCGAATGATGAAATTTTTATTTTTATTTTTATTTTTTTAAAATAAAAAATAAAGTCGAATGATGAAATTAGAAAATGAAAGAAGCAAAAGAAAGGATATTTACCCATGCTAACCTTTCAAATCCATAACCCGGGTCATTGGACTAGAAGCACCATACATGAAAAACGGCAAAGCTCAATCCCCAATAAATCAAATACTGAAGGATAAAATCATGAAAAAAATCAATTATACAAAAGAATCTAAAAAAATTGTAATTAAAGGAATAAATGTGAAGATTAAAATAAAAAATAAATTAGAGGGCAACCATAAATTTTCTATTAAAGGGTTAAATTGAAAAGAAAAATAACTTTAACAAGAAAGGAAAAAATCAAAATAATGAGGACCAAATTGAAAAAAAATAATACACCATAAACTTGAACTAAAGGACTAAATAGAAAATAAATAAAATTGTTACAAAAAGGCCAAGGGAAAAAAATTAAAAATCAAAAGAATAAGGACTGGAGTTAAAATATCAAAAATTTGAATTTTTCGAGGGAGGAGAGAGGGAAAAAAAAAGGAAAGGTCCACCGAAGATAAAACGGCCAACCGCTGCCGACATGCAACCACTAGGAGGAAGAGGACATGACAACACTTTATACAAAACAGTGGATGGACAATTTTGATTGTCAAGAGGCACCACCCGCATTAGCGAGTGTAACGCATGTGCCAATAACTTTTTGAATTTAAATATTAATTAATCATTTTAAAAATACCAAATTGCCCTCCATGATTATGGAATTAACAAAAAAAATATGCGTGAAAAGACCCAAAAGGCCCCTAGACTAATGGTTTATTTTTTCTTGATTACAAAAGGTAAAAATGTCTTTTTACGGTATTTAAAAAAAGACCTAAATACCCTTAGTTAACAACAATAAATTTATTAACTTTAAAGGTAATAAAGTCATTTTACTATTCCTAAAAATAGAGAAAAGTCACATGTACCCCTAGTCAAATTTGTAATGACTAATAGACCATTTGAAAAAGACTGAATTGCCCCCAACTCATTAGCCTTTGTTGTTTTTCTTGGAAAGGTAAAAAAATTCATTACACTGTAGCAATGAATGATAAATTTAGTCTAGTAGTGTAATGTTTTCCACAGTATTTTTGCTACTAAATTTAGAGTTTCTGTTCATTTATAGTAAAAAGACAATTAAAAAAAAAAACCAAACTAAACAGAGAAGAAAATCACATGGCTAATCTCAAATTCACTTGCAAAAAAATACCTTTTGGTCTACCTATTTCCCTTTGCTTCTTTTACAGTCACTTTAGTTTCTGATAATTTAGTTTTAGTCCAAAAATCCATTTATTTGTTTTTCAATTCCTGAGTTTAAGGGATGAGAGAGAAAGTTGTTGAAAAATGAAGAAATAAAAAAATTTGTATGTTGGTCACATTCCGACAATGAAAAAAAGTCAATCTTGATGTCAACGAGTTTTATTTGATAAAAAGAATTACATTGAGGTGTTATTTAGCCCTCATCTTGCCAAAAAAAGTAGAATGTGGTTGATAAATATTTTGTTTTAGTTTAATTTTGTGTTTTGGATCAATTTATGGGTATTTTAAGTTAAGAAATCGGTTCATTGAGATTATAAAAGTGATTTTTATTGTGTTTTTTATATATATAAAAGTAGGTTGAAGACTTTTTTTTAGGTCTAAGATATCCCGGTCCAATTTTTTAGCCATTCTCGGTGGCTGGATTTTGGGCAAGCAAGTGATGCACCAATTGCTTTATTTTTTATATAAAAATAGAAATTATAGATGATATGACAACATGTTGTCTAACAAAATAAAAATCCCAAGCGTGCATCTAGTTTTCTTTTTGTTGCGTCAGGCATGCAAGTTTCATCTCTTTGACTTAGGTGCCTGACCCTTTTCTATGATATTTTTTCACATTTTATTTTAATTGAAATACACTATACAAAAATAATGTTTAGCATGATATTTTAATTATTATTCAATTTTTTCATGGTTCTTAGATATATATTATAGGTTTTAATGGGAATGCTAACAATTTGTTTTTCAATTATTATTAGCCTAACATTAAAAAAAAATAGAATTTTTATGTATATTAATATGAAACTCAATTTCTAAACAACCTAATATTGAAGGAAAAAATTAAAAAAAAAACTAAATAAAGAAAAAGATTGGGTTGTTGAAGGGTGAAACTGGAAAGAAATTAATCAAAAAAGAATGTAAAAAAATAAACTAAGTCAACCTACCAAATTCATGATCTGGGTTATGAGATCGAGTTAACCTAATAAAAGCAAATAAAAAAACATTACAAAACCCAAATTTTCACCTAACCCAACGTTGACGGAAGAAATCGAAAAAATCAATTAGAAAAAGTGAAAAAAAAAACCCAAGTAAACCCTGGTTAACCTATAAAACCCACGATCTTGGTCATAAAATTAGGATAAATTTATAGAAATTGAAAAAAAGTTATGAAACTCCATTTCCAATATATCTAATGTTGAAATCAAGAAGAAGAAGAAAACTAAATTAACGAGATCGATGTATAACCTAAGAAAAAAAGATTTGAAAAAAATTATGAATCACAATTTCCAAACACAATATAATATTGAAGAATAAAATTAAAAAAAACAAAAAACAAAACAGTATTATAATAATGAATATTATCTAGTAAGTGTGGACGAGCAATTCGTTAAAAGGTGGTGGATTCCCCCCTGTCTTTTGTTCCATTCTGAAGTTCATGAATTTTTGAAGTCTTATTTCTGCCGTGAATCAATTTATTAAAAGGCCGCTAGCCATTTTTTATTAACATAATGGCACCAAGCTCTTATTGCAGCCCGCGCTACTCAATCATCTGGTTTATTTTTGGTAGCAACAATTAAGAATTGTTTTCTCCTACTTGCTGCATCTAAAACCAAATCACACACTTCTGATTAAAAAAGGGGCAATTCTAGTAAGATTTGTAATATGAATACCCTTACGCCACACTCTTTAGTTTTTTTTTTTGTTTTTTTTTTAATAATTAATAATTTGCGGATGACCAAGAGGGTGGATGTTATTGTTCCAGGAGGCTGTAGTCATAAGCCATGAAGGAAGTCATTAGTTTAGCCCTGTAGCCATTCAACTTCAAGCAGAGCTAAATACTATCGCTTTATTCGTGCCTCCTCCTTGTTTGAAAGAGATCATGCTTTATTCCTTAAAAAAAAATAAACATGCTCTCCTCCTTTAACAACACCCTCCTCTCACACAAAAGTAAGAATTTCGCTTTCCTGGGCTCACTAAAAATAGGCCTCATTCATAACATTCAAGGGCCCGTTGTTTTTAGTTCAGGCCCGTAAACAGACCAAATCCAAACTGAGCCTCAGAGAAATGTCTGGTCCATGTAAAATTTGAATACGTTTGGCCCATAAATAGCCCATTGTTTAGTGTCGCTATACAGGCCGACAGGACAGCAGCGAATTTGGTAGCGTAGCGCCTCGTACCTTCCTTCTTCCAATCTCACACATGACAAACAGAGACAGACAAGCCAACCTGCAAAAATCCAAAACCCTATTAGATTTCCAGTTTTTAAAATTTCTCAAAATGCATGTACTAGGATTTTGCTAATTTGAAAAAAAAAAGTAACAATAAAGCAAAGATCTGTAATTCTTTTCTCTTCAGCGATGGATAGAAATGGGATTTTGAGACTACTTTGGCTGCTCTTCTTGCTTTTTTCTGATGCTTCTAACACTTCTTTTCTTTCCAAGATTCGACAATTGGTTGCTCTCAAAGACGACAGCAACTCCGTCCAAATCCAAGTAAATTTTCTCTCTCTGTTTGTTTGTTTGTTTTTTTTGGTTTTTTAGAGAGTAATTTAATCATGTTTTATTTTTATTTTTTTGTTTGATTTTATTAAGGTACCTCCATCGCCAAGTCCAGATCCTGCTAATGCACTGAATACGACAAACACTGAGGAAAATTCTGTTTTGAAAGCTGATAGTTCGACAAGCATTAATAATAGTAGTAGCAGTAATAAAAGTGATAATAATAACACGGGAATTGTGGGTCCAATCTCGATTCCGGGGAATCAAACGGATAGTGAAGCTGAAAAAAATAACGATGAAAAAAAGAAAGTGAGTGAAGAGAAGGATCATCATAAGACGGATTCGGAATCGGAGGTTGGCGGGGAGAATTGTACGAAAGTGGGTATTAAGAGGTGCACGGACCGCAAGTCGATGTCTGCTTGCATTCTTGGGTTTGATAATGGTAATGACTTTTTATATATTGCGATGTTGTTTTGTTTTCAGCTGTTTAGTTTCCATTTCTAGTTGCAATGTTTAGTTTATTATATGAAATTGATAGTTTAATGATGCATATTATGTGTGCTGCTAGTTGCGAGTGAATGGTTTCGAATATGTGCGGTTTTAGGAGTGTGAGTGATGAAAATGGAAATGAAATGAACTTTTTGTATCGTGATATGCTGAGCCCAAACGATGAATGTAATCAGGACCTTTTGGTGGTATAGAACTTGATTCGTAAAGTGGGATAGTAGAAGAGAATCAATCTTGGATTACTATGTCTGGCATTATCTTTGGATTGGGTCTTGTAGCTACATCAACATTTAAGATAGGTGGCAGGCAATTTTGTTATATTTGTGCTGGTTGCAACTGATCACTGTAGTAGTGTAGTTACTCTGGTCGCATTCACTTTTTTTTTCTAATAAAAAATAAGGACCATATGTGAACATTGGTATTGACAATACAAACTGTTTTACAGTCCATCAGTTGGTGCAGTTTGCAGACATGCATAATTTAAAAGATATGTAAATCTAGTTCCTTGATCTCATGAAAATGGGAAGTCAATTTTAAAAGGGGGCAACATTGATATTTCCAGAGAAACAATTTGGAGCTTCCTGGATATAGGAATTCATGGTAGCATGAGTATTGCTTGTGGAGTACATGCTTTCAGACTTCTATCATTGACATTGATAGCCAAGTATTTCTTGGTTCATGTAAAGTCATCAAGTAGGATTATGGTATTAGAATTGCATATTCACCCTTTCTATTTTTAAATGCAAATTCATTTATACTTTTCAAGTTGCATTAAACTCATTGGAATTCTAAAATCTCATATAATTCCTGTTATATTTGTTTAACTTTGTCTTAGCATTTTTGTTGCGATTCAATATAGCTTTTTCTCAAGGTCACCTCACCTTCCTATCTGATTACTTGTTTCTGAAGAGCTATTGCTGGAGTGGCTGTGTACAAATTCATATGTGATGTTGAATAGCTCAAGGGAATTAGTCGTTGATTACTATGCAATTATGTTGAAATTTAAAATTATCAAATTGTTTGCTTGGTAGTAAAGAAACAGTATGTTAAGGGTAGACAACGATGTGGTATTTTTGGTAGGTTCAACTGTTTGCTACAGTAGTGTTTTATTTTGTTTTATATTATTTTTTAGAATCGTACTGTAGATATTTTGTTGTGATAGCTTTCACTCGTTCTTATTTTAAATAAGTGATAGTATGTAAACTGTGGAATTGCAAATCCAAACTATTTTACGTTTAATCCATCAATTAGTTAGTGGAACATTTATATTATTATATATGCTTATTGTAAATGAAGTATTCAGCACACCTCCGCCTCCATTGGAACAATAAAAGAGTAATAAATGTATGAAGCCTACACTCGAAGTGCTTGCTTTACTCTGTGCATACATTATTGAGGCATTTACCTTGATTAGTTTGTGGTCAATGTTGTCTGATGACTTAGGATATCAGAATAATGGCATATTTCCAAAAGGAGACTCATTTGTCTATTCTTAAACAAAGTCTTCATATTTCAAATTTGCATCAAGCCCATTGAGATTGTAAAAGATCTCTTGTAACTCCTATGTGTAGTCTCATGATAGCCATGGGCATAACCATGTAATACTTTCATTAATTCAAGATATCTAGTTAAAATTCATTTCCCCCTTATTACCATGTTCTATGTTTAAGTGACTCCAGTTGTGTGTATTTTCATTGATTTTCAGAAGCCCTTATGGCGGCCTTTCTTTCCTCTTTTTTAACTATTTACAAGTTTGGGCACCGAAACCTTAGCTGGAAATTATGACTCTTGGATTTTAATGGCTATTTTGTCATGGCATGAAGAGTTTCATGCTATAACTCACAACCCCTGAAGCTATTTGATTGATTTATAATACATAACTGCCGACCCTTTTTTCTGGAACAAAAGAAAATATTAAGTCCCAGATATTTCTTCTTAACTTCAATTACTGGCCTCCCCATTTGAGTAGGAGTACCACCTATGGATTATAGGGGTTGGTGACAACACCAACAAGCACTTACTTGGTTTTGTCAACAGATGCTAGAAATGTTTTTAAGTCTTGGTATCAAGATGAGATTTGAGCACATGCTCGATTGAAAGCTATCTTATTGGAACTTATGAAGGACAAGTGTCATCACAAGCACCTTAGGAGGTGCTTAAGAAATTCCCAATCTACTGCTTACTGTCATCTTGCTCTTGGGCTGAGCCACTTCTACTTTAAATCAGACATGGTGCATCAAATTCAGCCTGTGATCTGCCTTGTCCAGATCCCAATCCTCGTATAGACAGGTTTAGTCCTCTGTCATTGCTCAGAAGCAGCATTTCTTTGGTTTAGGATATTATACTTCCTTGGTGGCTGCACATTGTGGATAGTATGGCGCCAGAAATTGCTTCTCTCCATTCATGAATCAATTGTTCCTTAAAAAAAATAATATTTAAAAGTTATGATATTTTCAACAATTCAGATTCTTTCCATTTCTCTTATTGTTACACTCTAGAAGGCTGCTTTGTGGAGACAGGAGAATTGTTATTTTTGTTTCTTTGCCCTTAAAGCTTGGCTTCTTATGAAATTGATAAGCCTCAGGCATCTTTCTTATAGATGTTGAGCAATTTAGCTATTGATAATCCATAAGTTGCAGGTCTCTCTTAGGGACAGCTGGTGTGCCTTGGCATTTCCACTTGTGGTGGATACTCTTGCTGTTTCTGCTTCATAAGGAATATTTAAGTGTATCATGTTTTATTGCCATGGAAACTAGTAGATTATACCTTTTGTTTACAGTTCTCTGCATGCAAAACAGACTTAAACTCAGAACATAAAATATCTAGCGTACAAGCTAAGACAAACACATTTCTGCATGGTCATCTCACAATTTCTGGACAGTGATAGTATATGTGACTGCGACATGCGACCTGGATCAATGGACACTAACCATAATCATTATATACTTGTTAACATGTGTCATTGGCTAGTCTCCTCTTGTTAACCATATCAGGTGGTGAGTTTTTGTCTGCAGTTTCAAATACTTTATTGTTGCTTATGCTATTATATGCAGTAGTGTATCAGCCAATATTTATCAATAAGCTAAAGCAAGTGCTTTTGGTTGCAAGGGCTGTGTTCAGATAGCATTTTACTTTGCAACCTTTTGGTTACAATTGCCTGTCCAACATTTTTTTTTTCGACCTCTCTTGCAAGTAGTTAAAGCCACGCGGTGGAAGAACTTCTTTTAATTACGTGTTACACATTTTCTAACCCACTTAGAAAGTTATGTTGTTATATGTTCAGGGGTACTCAATGTTACTATTTTTATGTGATCCATCATCTAATGTCTCTTTCTCTTTGTAGAATCCCAAAGGTGGATTGTTCTTATACAAAATTCCGGGGAACGTGATTTGTCAGTGGATGTGCATGCCCCAAATTCTGTTGACAATTCTTTGGTTGAACTAGGGAAACACCAAACTAAAAAGGTGTGGATCCTTTTCCTGCTTTTTCGTGTTGTTTCTATGGTCTGACTTAAAACCGGCATAAGATATGGAATACTTTTAAAAAAACTAGAAACAATAAAAGCAAAACAGAGTAAGAAAATGAAGTTAGGTTAAGCTTCTTTCTGTAACATGCCTTTGGCACAGGTAAGAGCAGTTTCGAAATTCAGCAAGAACTCATGAGGTGTTACTGGCTCTTGTCTCCACTAGCTTGACTGAATGCATTATTATATATAATGGCTGGAAAGACATGACTGAGAAAATTATAGAGATACAGGATTAAATTTACTAGAAACTGTAGAAAAATCGGATGGAGCAAGGGTAAAACATACTACTAAATTGGGATATTTTCTTGCTGGTTGGGTTTGTGTTGTGATGTTTCATGTAGGTGACCTAAAAATTGTTCATGTGCGTCGCCTTTAGCAATTTACAGGTGCATTCCTCCTTTTTAAGAGAGTTTCACTGTTTACTTTTCAGATCATTTTGACTGTTGGTGAAAACACAGAGGTGATATTAAATGCTAAAAACGGGGAATGTGTTCTACACTTGGATCCTCTTGAATCTCATGGAAACTTTTTCTTGCACTTCCCATCTTATGACCAGCTAATTACCCCCATCAATGGTGCTTACTTCCTAATTGTTACAGCAGTAGTCTTTGGAGGGACATTCACTTGCTGCATGTTTAGGAAGAGGAGACGGGAGGCTGGAACTGCTTATCAGGAGCTTGAAATGGCTATGCCAGAATCTGGTGTTGCAAATATTGTCGAAACAGCAGAAGGCTGGGATAATGATTGGGATGATAATTGGGATGAAGAAAATGCAATAAAGTCACCAGCTGCATGTCACTCAGCGAGTGTCTCAGCAAACGGCCTTACCTCTAGGAGTCTAAACAAAGATGGATGGGAAAATGATTGGGATGACTAGGACTTTTGCAGGGAGAAGGGAAAGAGGAAAGTTCTTCCTCCCCCAGGTTTTGGACAAGGAGGGGAACAAGAAAATCAATAGATATACAAAACTTAGGAGATACGAAAATTTGATTGTAAATCATGACACGAGTGATTTTGGCATTTGTAGTTTCATTTAACAGTGAGAGTCCAGAGAGGAAATGAAAACACAAAGATGATGTAATCTTTCTGCTTTTTGTGAAATGTAAATTGTTTTTGGCTAGCATTTTGTTTTTGTGCAATCTGATTTCTTTAACAAGCACCCTGAAATGTATTTCATTGCAAGCTCTGTTTTTCTTCATTGGAGGGGAACCCAGTCCTTTGTTTTCGGTCCAGCATATGAAGGGAAACAACACAGGAGTTGGGACATATAAAAAGGCCTAAAAGGGCAGTTGATCAACACAGGAAGACGATCAAGGATGATCTCCTTTTATTTGTCATATTTGTGGCATGAAGCCAACTGGGTGTAGCAGAATCAGTGCCATATATACAGAGGTCGAGACCCAGAAGCAGGAAAAGAAGCGGTGCCTGCCATTCAGTCCAAAAATGCAACTCCCCACTCGTACTAGGTATGTTCCAGTCATGGATTGTGGATATGGTTGTGCTTTTTACCTTTTTCTCTAACCAGCAGGTCCCAGGAATTAGAGTCGCATCAAGAACAGGCAGCCCAAAATCTCACTGTTCTCCACATCATCTTTTGATTGAACCGTGGACAAAAGTTTCTCCCTGTCGTCCGTTCAACTATTCTGATTCGAAGTCAAATTTCAGGCTAACAGTGGCGAGCATGCTGATTGACTTGGATCGGTACACTAAACACTCTCTTGTCAAAATGTCCCGTTTGTGTATTGCATTTTCTATCTCAAACCTTTCTTTTTGTTATTATTTAACAGTCATGTTCTTTTTATGGGTTTTCATATATGAAAATTAAATCTCTTATCACTTGGATCCATCTTAAATAGACTATTCACTAGTGACTGTAACGCCCAAAAAATAAATACAAATCTTTAGGCGTTGTTAATTATTTTTTTATCATCAAAAAATATTTCAACTGTGGAACAAAAATAGTCGATAATTACACTTGCCAGTATATAAGATTGCTTACAAAATTAAAAATTAAATTGAAAGGCTAAGAAATAGATATATATTAAGATATATGATCTCGTGTTGTGAGTATTTATTTAATTTTTATTTCATTTAATTAGATATCAGGTATTTTTTATAACAAAATTAATAATTTATATCCTATTGAAACTAAATAATATGCTAGTATAATCTTTCCTCTATTTAATAAAAAAAAGTTTGAACAATCTAAAATTAAAATAAGAAACGTAACCTTTACATCCAGCTTTTTTTAAGCATAATATTTGACCAAAAATAATAAAAACAATGTCGTTCTAGTATTTTCTGTATTTTCTTAAATATTAAGTTGATAATATTTTAGATTGACCTGGGTTAAATCAGGCTAATTCACCACATCCACGATTGTTGTTTAATAACTTTATCTTTTGAAAATAATTTTTATTTTAATCACATAATAATAAAAATATACACATGCAAGAAAATGATTGAATAAGATTTAAGGAAAAAACATTAAAAAAAAAACCATAATGGAGGATTGTAAAGAATAAGTGCTTGTTAATATAAAAAAAAAACCAATATTATAATCTCATTTGAAAACAAAGTAAAAATTAAATTGTATTTAATAAAATAAAATCTGAATATATTCGAGTATTTAATAAAATAATATCTCAAATATATTTTTATTAAATTTATTATAATGAATTTCAATAAAAATTTAAAACACATTGGGTAGGGTTTTGTTTAGCACGAATTTCAAATTAAATTAAGTTGTAGTTATCCTTACGTAACTCTATTGACTAAGCAAGTCCAAACATGACCCAGTTAAACTATAAAAAACTTATTTTGACTTTAATTATTTTTTTTCAAACAATTTCCATTTCAACTTTTTTTTTAAAAAATATTAAAACGATAATGTTTTGGATAGACCTGAATCAATCCAATTTAACCTACTAAATATATAATATAGGTCATGTATTCAAATAAGTTTAATTATACCGTAATATAAGTAGACATGTGCATGTATGAATAAAATTTAAGAAAAAAACAAAAAAAACATATATTCTACATTAAAAGAAAAGCTATAATCTCAATATAAAACAAAGTAAGAATTAAATGGTATTTAATAAAAAAATTCAAATATATTTTTTAATCTATCTATTTTAATTTAATGTATCTAAATTAAAATATTATGAAAATATATATAAAAAATAAAAATAAAAATAGGTCAGGTAGTTGGGCCTATATGGACCAATTTATTTGGCTCATAAAGCAAAAGGTCTGCAAGGCCAGGCTCGGGCTCCTGGCCCTCTTATATTTTTCTGTTAAATTTGCTGGGCTGGTGACAAAAAAAACATGTCAAATAATATTTCGTAATAATAATAAAAAAAATCAATACCTCAAAACCCAAATAAATTATTAGTGGATGGTAATAGGTCTGACTTCCCCCACAAAACTATCCTTTGCATGTTCTTCTCAAACAGGAGCCTAGAGGCGAAGGTAAACTATTCTTCTTTTCTACTGGATCAAATGACTCGTATAATTTTTCCTCGAGTAACCATTACAACACAAAAGCACCATGGCTTCGGATCGAGTTGGATCTCTTGGACCATCCTTAGAAATTAGAAATACAAACTGGTCTGCTAAAAAAAAAAAAAAAAACAGAGCCTGCAAAAGAATTTCTTGGATTCCAAGTTCTATACATAATAAATGGCCATTGATTAAGATGATGGTTGATGCAAAACCAACCTGGGGGAACATATCTGCGAAACTCTCATTAACTTTGTCTCTCTTCCATGGTTTCAGAACTTTCCTTTCATATCACTGGTAATTATTAAGATGTAAATCAAAAGGTATGAGCACTCTATTTCATAAGAGCATGCATGCTAAACTTTTTCCCTGCACAGGGCATATTACCAATGAATATCATGAAAAGTTCCCACTTGAAAATACAACATGATCGCCATGCACTAATATTTCCACTCAAAAAGTGTCGTGGGGGTGCTTTTCAGGACCCCCGTGTGATTTGCTTTGATGATTTCCATGTCCATCTTCATTTGGTTCCCTTTGGGATCCAGCACCTTTTGATTATACAAACTTCAAATCTAAGGGTTAATTATTTGCTCTACTTGCAGATATACAGGTTGTTTATCCAAATAAATTAGAAACCGTGTGACCAACTTCGAAGGAGAGCATTGGTAGTCTAATTCGTGATTTTGACAATCTTGCATAAGGGTGCCATAAATTCCCAGAAAAGCAAAAGGTTAAAGCAGAGATAAATTCAGGCGTAGAAGTATGAATAAAGCAAAAGAGTGCTTTTTTCATGAGCATCATACCATTCAATACTTCCCAAAAAGTCATTTGATACTGACTTCAGCTGTTCTTTAGCTTATTGTTTTTGTTCTCCTTTCATTTTCTTGTGGAAACTCCTGTCTATATATGAACAAGAAAGAATGTCCAGATGTAGAACTTTTCTGTTACTATTTGAGTGAACAATAAAACAACATGAAACAAATATAAGATACTACTAAAACAAAGATGAGGAGCCAGTCAAGTATATACTCCATAAGGAGAAATACCATTGATGCAGCATTCTAAGTGCCCAATATTCCGGTGAAAAGGAAGCCGGTCGTGGAAACTGTAAATAATATTGTCATAAAAAGAAATGGTATAAAAATAAAATCACAAAAACAACAAAAATTTTGTGAAGTAAATTGAACAATGTGTTCCTTTTTTCTTCTTTTGAACAAACCAACCAGATTCATCTTCATCGGAGAAAACATGCTATGTATTTCTTTCTTGAACTCTACAAGTCCAGTTCACTCCAACTCTTCATGACCCTCTGCAGGACATTGGATCAGCTCTAAAATATTAACCACTTCTTCCATGTCTGGCCGATTCGATGGTACTTGAGACGCACATATCAAACCAAGTTTTATCACAGGAATTGCCTCGTCTGCTGGAACTTTTCCTCCAAGTTTGCCATCAATGCATTCTTCCACTCTGCCATCCTCTAGTGCTCCCCTCACCATGTCACATAGCACAACCACATCATCCTCCATATATTCCACTGGTCTCTTCCCTGTCACCACCTCCAAAACTAAGATCCCAAACCCATACACATCACATTTCTCAGTTATCTTCACAGTTCGACAAGCAAACTCAGGAGCCATGTATCCTAGCGCACTCTGGATTTTGCTGCTTAAGATGCAACGGTCTAATGTAGGCAACAGCTTTGCCAGGCCAAAATCTCCCACCTTTGGCTCACCAGAATCATCTATTAGAATATTGGTAGATTTTAAATTATAGTGAACTATGTTCATGTGATGCAAATGGGCCAAAGCTCTAGCCATTCCAAGAATTATGTTGAATCTATGTCGCCAGGAGAGGTACTTCTTATCAGGCCCATCATGGAGATGCTTATACAAACTTCCACTTGATACATATTCATAAATAAGGAGTTGCAAGGTTGGAGTCCAGTAATAACCTTCCAGGGCGACAAGATTATGATGTCTAACCTTTCCAAGTTCCTTCACTTCCCTTTCAAATTCATCTTGAGACTTGATCAAACTTGAAACTGTTAGCTTCTTTATAGCAACTGAACGCCCATCTCGAAGTATTGTTCGGTAAACAACTCCGAATCCACCGCGACCAAGTTCTGAGTCTTTGTTGAGTAATGCACGGGCCCCAGCAACAAAATCAGCATCACCAGAAAACATGACAAGCTTGCCATAGTTCGGATCATTAGTTGGGGAACAGCTGAAATCTTCCCCGCCAGAAAATGCGAATGCAGCAGGAGAACGTGCCATAGAAGATTGTGCATGAATATTGAGGAAAATAACAGCTACCACACCAAGGGTGATGCAAGCGGCTGCACCAATAGCAATGAGGGCAGAGATGCTGAGAACAATCTTGTGATGGCGATCTAAAGAGGTGCCATTGGAGGAGTCAGAAGAGTTGGGATTCAGAACAATAGGCTTCTGATGGTCAGAAGGGCAGGATAGGTTGACAACAGAGCCACACAGGGATGGATTACCAGAGACAGATGAGGGGGAAACTGTGTTGAAGAAACCCCCGAGTGGGAGGTCACCTTGGAGGTTGTTATGGGAAATATTGAAGGATAGGAGATGGGAAAGATTAGTCAGCTCTTTGGGTAAGCTTCCAGAGAGACGGTTGAAAGATAAGTCTACATATTGAAGGTTGATTAGGTTTGCAACGGCTACTGGTATTGGACCAGTAAGGTTGTTCCAAGATAGAATTCTGTACAGTTAAGGCGAAAAAAAGAGAGAAATTGTCAGAACAATATAGGTTCAATAACTTATAACTTACAAAATGGAAATACAATCAAGCACGAATCAAGAGTCTAGATTTTTAGTTTGTGTATTCTTTCATTCTTTTTCTGCAGTTCACCATTTAACAGAAACTTTATATTATATCAAATGACCGAATCTCATTGATAGATTTAAAACAGGCACCAAATGATAATGTACTAAGCAATAGCAAACGCCACTGAATAAACAGCTAAGACAAACACCCTTAAACACAAATTATTATAATAATCATCCCAATCAGGTCCTGGTGCATAGATGCTAGCTCATAAGTGAATTTTCATCTGGTGAGTCTACAAAACCTAGATAGTTTTTCATAGTACACCAAAATGGCAATAAAGTTTGCCCACATAGGCCAGGCTAAGCACCAACACGCACATAAGTAAACAAAGAGCAGGTATATATACCAATCAAGTTGTTCCATGTAAAAATTTCAAAAGAAAGAAAGCAACCACCTGCCCTCTAGAACAATACGAGTGTGCAATTGTTTACTCTATAATGGTTGATTATAATGGCTCTCAATCGAAATTACCAAAGGACTGCAAATTGAGTTGTAAAAACAGAGTTATATTCTCAGACTACTGCAAGCACAAAACACTCGGAAATAACTAAGGGAAGAACCAAATGGATAGCTTTCAAAGTAAAAGTTAAGCAGGCGAGGAAGAACTCACAAAGATGCTAAAGATGAGCACTTCTTGATTTGAGTGGGAATTTTCCCAGTTAGTAAGTTCTTCTCCAGTCGCAGTTCCGTGAGTGAAATTGCTCCTCCAATTTCAGAAGGAATGCTTCCATTTAGCCTATTATCACTCAAATCCAGAGCTCGAATCATTGTTAAATCTCCTATGCTCGATGGAATCGAACCAAATAGTTGGTTCCTTGATACATTCAAGAGTAGCAAGCTGCTTAAAACCCCAATGTCAGATGGAATTTCTCCGGAGAAGACATTTGAAGATAGATCCAAGACCTGAAGACCTTGAATAGAGACCGCCAACGATACACCTGAAGGATGTTGTTTGCTCTCATCGAATCTGTTGCCCGAAGGTGACACTCTATTTAACCCCGACTTGAAAATCCACGAAGGAAGATTACCTGTCAACCGATTATGGCTAACATCTATAGCCAAAAGGTTTAGGCAATTCATCATCGACTCAGGTAACCCTCCAGTAAGCTGGTTCATGGACAGATTCAATTCCTTCAAGACATTAAGGTTTCCTATTGAAACAGGAATCCGGCCTGAAAACCTATTGGCAGAAAGATCCAAACTTTCAAGATCTGTCAACTCTCCAATCCATCCAGGAACTTCCCCAGTGAATGAATTTCCTCCTAGTCTAACCGTAGCACATGAACTGAGCCTCCGCAATGACTCTGGAAGACTACCAGACAAAGAATTCTCACTAAAATCAAGCAGTTTCAAAACCTGAGAGCCTCCAATATCCACTGGTAGCTGCCCAGTGAACCTATTATTTTTCAAATTAATGACTCTTAAATCATACAAATTTGCAATTTCTTCAGGAATCTCTCCTTCCAACAAGTTATCAGATAGATCAAGAGACTGTAGCCCTCTCAAATACCATAATCCAGATGGCAATTCACCACAAAGGCCATTCGACGAGAAGTTAACCAATGAAAGCGTCATACAAGAGCTCAAAGAACCAGGAATCATCCCTGTAAGATCATTCCTAGCAAACGAAACAGACCTCAACGACCCACATTGTTGAAAAAACCCATCAGGGATTGACCCTGATAGGCTATTATCACTCAAGTCAATAACTTGTAAACCCCCAAGTCTAGGAAGATCAGGGTTTATAGTCCCGTTGAATTTATTATTAGCTAAAGAAAGAACCTGAAGAAACTGTAGCCTTAGAAGGCCACGACCAATGTGCCCAGATAAAGAGAAGCCATCAAGAAACAGTTCAGTAACCCGATGGGTATTCGGTTCACATTTAACACCAACCCAGCTACAAGGACTATCATCATCTTCATTCCATGATGAGAGTTTAGATTCCGGGTCTTGAAGACCTGCCTTGAATACTATCAAGCCAAGAACATCATCATTGAACGTTGAGTCCAAACATTGTACCACCAGTAATGGAGCTAAACCAACTAGAAATAAGAACTTGAGTAGCATTTTTCTTTCAATTCAATCCAAACTTTTGATACATTTGATGCTAGAAAAGTAAGGACCCCATGAAAGAAAGCAAAAAAGTGGAGCGAAGGGGGTATATGACTTGAAAAGGGGAGATTTTTTGAGCAATCAAAGATGGCAACAAACGCTTGCCGTGTCAAACGACAGAAAACAAGGTGGACGTTACACCTAACAATGGCAGGGAGGGAGTAAAAACAAGAAAGTTTTGTTCTCTTTATTTCTTTTCTTTTAATCTTTGGAGATAAATGAGAGAGACGGGGGGGAGTAGAAAGTTTCTGTCTTTATAAACAGACACAGCTAGTAGAAGCTAAAGATGGTGAAGCTAAAAGCCCTGCAATGGAAGAAGCTAGAACAATTTACAGGGTCAACAAAAGAAAAACACGATAGAGAGAGAGTAAAGAAGAATGAGAATGTGAGTGGGTGGGGTGGCTATATTTTTGGACCGAAAAGGAACCAAAAGCAAGAAAAAATAAAATCACAGCTGCAGAACCCACTTTAGTATATAGATTATAGAAATACTTACAAACACAACCTCGGATCTCCAAAAGAAAGAAACACCACAGGAAGAGAGAGATATCTTTAACAAATTTTGAAGGGATTAGAAGAAGAGAAGAGGGGAGCAAGAGCATTTAATGGTGGATGGTGTCAGAGGAGAGAAAAAAACAGTAATGATTCTGTTTTGGTGTTGGTGTTGGTGTTGGTGGGTGCAATGAAAGGAAAGAAAGAGTAAAGAATGCTGTGCTGTTATGGAATGCTGCTATCTTTCTTTTTGAAAAAATAAAAACTATACTCCGCCGGAGAGAAAACAGAAGACAGGGCAGAAAGGATTTCCCTTTTGTTTTCTTCTCCTTTTTCTTTTTTTAATTTTTAATATTTTGACGGTCAAAGGAGAATCCTATGTCTATAGATACAACGTGGCATTTCTTCAATTCTTCTCATGTTTTTTCTTTATTTTTTTTAATAATTTGTTGTCCAATGTCTGCTGTCAGGATATTTTATTCTTGTCCTTTTATTTTCGGTTTCAGTCAAGTGACAATGAATACTTGTTTGAATGATACAGCTTGTTTTTTAAACTGTATTTTAAATTATAATTTACTTTAAAAATATTAAATTAATATTTTTTAAAAATAATTTTGATGTGTTAATATCAAAATAAATAAAAAATAAAATATTATTTTGATATATTTTCAATTAAAAAATATTTTTATATTAAGGTTATTAATTCTGTTTTATTCGGCGTTTTGTTTTTATATTAGAATAATAAATTTTGATTTTCGACCTAATTTCCCCTTAATTTCCTTACATTGACCATTTTGCATTCCCTAGTTTAATTGAGTGGTGTAACATAACGTAAAAATGAACTGCTTAAAAATAAGAGAACATAGAATTACTCGATCGTATGGCCTTTTCATCACTGGAATTGATAGAAAATGGAGTCATACCTGGAGAGAGTTGAATGACGAAGGTGCATCAGATCCATACAAGTCTCACTGATGCGTAGTAGTGTTGCCTAAATCCTCCAAATCAAAGTAGACACTCTTGTCTTGCCACCACAACACCACTACCGGGGGGGGGGGGGGGGGGGGGACGAAACATTAGAGAAAGGGTTCAAAGCCTGCCGGAATCCATGGCATAAAGCTGAAAATAGAATAATAAAATGGTCTGTATAGGCTTTTCATAGCTAGTCAAGAAATTCTTGGTACCTCAAGCTTTTGGGTCTCAAACCCTGGCGAGATCATGACTTAAACATGGAGTTTGGTTCCGCCAAGGGAGCAAGCACCGAGGCCTTTGACGGTGGCTGGTTGCACTGCATGCATGGCTGGTTGCGCTGCGTCAAAGGTTGATAGTGATGCGCGCCATGGCCTTGATTTTGATGTTTCAGGTTGTCCGTTGGGTTTTTGATGTTTTTGCATGGATATTAGCTAGGACAGTACTCTTAGATTTGTCAACTTTTTTCTTCTCGACAATAACAAATAAAATAAACTCGAAACATCTCACTAGAATTTAGATAAAAAATCAAAATGATATGAAATCTTGAACGAAATAAAATCTATTCTATTTTATATATATATATATATATTTAAATGATATGAGATATTCAAGTTATTCCGGTCAAAAAAAAGGAATGAAATTGAGAAAATTGATATGAAAAGGCAAAATATTTAACAATGGTTAATTATCAAGGTTAATATATAATTAGAGAATAAATTAACTGAAATTAACTGGCCACATTACTCACCCAATTTGAAAAGACTAACGAAGAAGAGGAATTGAAATGCTAGTAAGACAGCACCTCTTTCTGTACATTGTTCAGTGACGCCATAGTTAATTCAGGCTCCAAGATTGGACTGCAAAGTACAACAGAAGGCAAATCCTGGTCGCAGTTTTCAATGATCCATGCATTCACTACAAGGTGGCCAAAATTCCTCCTTGTTTTTTTATATATATATATATATTTTTTTTTTCTTTATTGTTGTTTGTATTATCCAGCAGCCAACCTGGTTGTATTCTAAGATTTCCTTGTAAAATCATAAAAAAAAATTAAAAATTATTGTTTTGTAACCTGAGAAGAAAAAAACGTACTTCTTTTGGCATTTTCTCCACTTGGATGGTTCGTAGCCAACCTCACCAACCTAGGACTATTGAGTGGTAACTTTGTGTTTAAATTAATACATAAGGTTAGTTTCAACCAAAAAAATAAAATACATCGGGTTGGTCGTGATTAAAGATTTTATTTGATAGATTTGAAAACTCTTATATATTTAAATAAATATTTTTTTTTAAAAAAAATTAAGTAATATTTAGAGAGAGATATTATAAAAATGTATGTGCATTATAAAATAAAGATTGTAAATCTGAAACTTGAAGGATTCATGAGATATTTATAACTCATGAGTCTTTTTTTTTTGTGGAGAAGTGAGTGAAGTGTTATTTTGTCAATATAATATTTTTTTTCATGGTGAGCCCATGTCGACGCTATGTTCTTCTTCTAGATCGAGTCGATCCATGACGTTAGGCTTTTTTCAAAGTTGAGCTTATGGAATCAAGTTTTTTAAAAAGGTGATTTAGAAGAAATTAAGGTTTGAAAAGGAGAAGAGCAGATTTTTGCTTTCAAAAGTTTGTTGGCTAGCTAGTGTTCGAAATTCGTAGAAGATGCTTCGGAGAAATAATTAACATAGAAAAGAAAGAAACTTCCAAGCCAATTTTGAGATAGGAAACAAAAAAAACAAAAGAAAAAACTAAGAAGTGTAGAGAATTACATCAATGCCATTTATAATTAAAAAAATCATCATTTCTACCGTTTTCAAAATAGCCAAAACCCCACACATAGTCACAAAGTCATCATTTCTAGAGTAAATAAAAAACATTTTCCTTCCTTGTATAATTACTTCCTAACAAAAAGAGGACTTGGAGCGGGAGAGACAATATAAAAGAAATAAAAATAGGCTCATAAACAGGGTCTCTTTTTAGAGAGACATTCCTGTGATTATAATTATTTAAATATTATTATTAATAATATTAATAATGATTGAAACTGAAATCGTAAAATAAAATAACTGAAAGTTGTACTATTTCGAGGAGTAAATAATAATTTGATTTTTGTGGTTTAACAAAACTAATCAATTAATCTCTATACAAATACATATTTAATTTTATATTTATAAATCCTCCCATAACTTGGTTTTCCCATCAATTTCATGCTGTTCTCTAATCTATTTAATTTTTTTTTATTTTTAGAAAAATAAAAGAAGAATTAGATAAGACGAGAAAATTTGATGAGTGAATAATGCTTTTTTTTAATAAATAAATAAAAATAGCACAGAATTGAGAATAATCGACACTGGACTACCTACTTGTAATTAGTTTTTATACCATAAGGATTAATGATTCATTTCAAACTACAAGGACCAAGTTAAACTTTAACCCACCCGGCCCCACTCCCTACATAATAAAAAATTGTTACCAACTATTGACATTTAAATCTTATCTTATTGAAAAAGTTATCAAATAGATAATCATTTCAGACTATTTGGTTTCATCGTAACAGAGAAAATAATAATTTGATTAGATAAATAATTTATGTATTTTAAACTAGGCTCTACACATAATTATATTTTAAATTTTGATTTTGTTAAAATTAAAATAATATTATTTATTTATTTTATAGTAATTTTAATTAAACACATATTTTTTAAAATTTATTTTTTTAAAATTACATCTATATATATATATTACAATCACTATTAAACTAGGCACTATCAAAATAATGTCTTTTATCTCATGTGATGACAAATTCAAGAAAATCACCAAACATATTTTCTAAATAAAATTAAGATAATAATGTGATGGCTGGTTTAGAACATGATTGATAGTGTAGTAATGATTGCTTTTCAATTAATTTTTTGTACCGATATGCATACTAATGATGTTTTTTTTATTTTTTAAAAATCATTTTTGACATCAGCATATCAAAACGATCCAAAACATACAAATTATATGCACCGCGTTTCTAAACGGTTTTTTTAATTATAGGATGTTATTATTTTTTAATATATTTTTAAAATTTTTTAACACTATTATATTAAAACAATAAAGAAAACAATTTTTAAATTAAATTATAGCAACCCTCGTCCTCGCCTAAAACCCTCGCTTCTCTTCTTCCCTCGCGACACTCGCTTAAGGAAACCTCAAAAGCTCTTTCTCTCTAAACAAGAAGCAAAAAAGAAGAAAATGAGTGTGTCAATGGAGTTGTTATCTGCTGGCTGTAGTACTTTGCCCTTGAAAAGACCCCCTGTCTGTTCATCTTCTTCAATGGCTTTGTTAGCTCCATCTTTAAAGTTCAAATCTTTATTGCTTAAACCTAGTGGTCACAGATTGTCTTTTGAATCTTCAAGGGCTTTTGTCCCAAAAGGGCTTAGTGTTGGTTTTCATTCTGGGAATTCGTTGAATCGACCAATCGTGGCATTTGCTGCCTCTCACGAGGATTCTGTAAGAACTCCCATTTCTGTTCTTTTGATTGTCTCTACTGTTTTCATTTTGAAATTTGATTTCTTTTTTAGTGAATTTCATGTGTTTTTCAACTGGGTCTCTCTGTTTTTTGAATGTTGATTTTGAGTTGGATGTTAGTGTTTTTTGCTGAACGTGAAAAGGCTGTATTATTTGATTAACATTGAAATTTGTATGGTTTGACTTGGTTTTGAATTTTAATCAATTCCATCTTGTCCGTGCCAAATTTTAAAGCTTTTTGTATCTTTTTGCATTTTAAGAGAGATTTTTAAAATGAGTTCTCTTCAATATTGAATTGGAGTGAGATATGAATGGGTTCTCTCTTTATTTTTTTTTTCTTGTGGGCAATATCTATAAGCATTCAAAGATTGAAGTGGAAAAGGAAAGCGAAGATAGAAAATTAGGGGGCGAAGAATCAGAGGAAGTATGGAAACAGACACTGGAGTCATTCAAAGAACAAGCTTTGAAGTTGCAAAGTGTTTCACAAGAAGCATATGAGATCTACTCAAAGAAAACCATGGTTGTTTTGCAAGAAACTTCAGAGAAGTTAAAAATTCAAGCAGAGAAGGCAAAGAGTGATTTGGGCGAGCTAGCAAAGGAATTTGGTGAAGATGGTATACAGTTACTCACGGTGGCTACAGAGAATTCTCCAGAATCAGTGAAGGAGGTTGTTGAAACATTAACTTCCTCGACTGATAATTTGAACGATGTTTCTAAAGTCCGCGATTTCCATCTTGGAATACCATATGGTATGAGTGGTGCGCCATTGGAATTCATTTATACAAATTTGTTGAATGGGCCTTCTTTGTTGTAAATTAGAATTTGTTAGGATTAGCAACACCCATGTTATTAACTGAATAGGTTAGGATTTTATGTGAATTGCCCCTCCCCCCATCAACTTCCACTTTGGTTATTCTGAACTGGGTAATGGCCTTTTAGTGTATTTACTTTTTTAAATGGCTTCAATGTTTTTTATGCTATTGCCTATGCTTCACAGGTTTATTACTTTCTACTGCTGGATTTCTCTCATTCATGTTGTCCGGAAGCATCTCTTCCCTTAGGTTTGGCGTCATTCTTGGCGGCATGCTTCTGGCTTTAAGTGTATCAAGTTTAAAATCTTACAAAAGAGCAGAGCCATATTCCTTAGCCTTGAAAGGACAGGCAGGTTAGTATGTGGTTATATTCTATAATAAAATATATACATGTAAAAGAAATAAAATCTCAATTTGCTTCTGTTGGATAGCTTCTAAACTATTTTGGCTTTGGCAGGCTGCTTTCTGTTTCTTATTTATTAGTTTCATGGTTGGGTCATTTTTACAAGTTTTGGAATACGATATCATATGTAACGAAGAATGCTCTTAAGTTATGAATTTAAAAGCATGTGCCTTGTGTAGAATGTCTCAGAGCATAGGGATGAGGTGCTATCGTAGATAGGAGCTTTAGTGTCTAGCTTAGCTCTTCCGCTTCTATAGGTTTTTGCGTCCATTGCATATTTTAACCATGTAGGTTTTGTGAGTACATGTTTTTGGTGCTTTGGGGTAGGCTGACTATTTTCTTTTCTTTCCTTCTTGCTCTTCCCCTTAAAGCCTTTTGATTGTGTTTTCTGATAATAATAGTTTGTGAGCTACTTCATGATGAGAAAGAATAACTATTATTTTGGGTCATTGCATGATCGTTGGTTTTATATATATATATATATATATATATATTCTTTTCTCAGTGTTATCTTCTGTTGTATATTTAACTTGAAGTTTTTAACTGGCATGTTTGGTCCTGCAGCAATAGCAGCTATCATCTTTCTTCGGGACATTAGCATCATACTGACTCGGGTAGTAGTTCTTCAAACAGCCATATCATCTATCCTTGTTTATAGGGTGTTCTGTATAATTGTTATGTTTTAAATTTCTAACAATCTATTCACTTTTTTTTTTCCTTTTGCAGAGAACTTCATTTCTTACTCCTCTTGCAACCCTCATCAGGTTCCTTGTTCCCTAATTTTTTTGTTACCATATTTCCTTTATTTATGTTAGTATTTAGGTTGCTAAGGTTCTCAATTGTTGCAGATGGGAAGGCTCACTTGTAAAAGTAAAACTTATTAAGTATAAACTAACAATTGACAAGGAGCTACAGTGTGTGAACTTTGATGAGAGAAAATTCTAGGTTAAAATTTGATAGGAAAAGTTATAGGATCTGCCACTTGATTCTCTTGAGAGCTTTACACAGGAGTTGCATCATGCAGCCTTTGATGAAAGTTGTTCTCTAATGAAAGAAGAATTGCTATGTGTATGGTTAATATTCTAGCTCCTCTACTGCACTTTTGTTTAAGATAGAAATAATGTACTTTGCCTTACAACAGTAACGCCAGACAAGTTACATAGTTCCCATACCAAAAGTAGTCTCAATCCAATACTGGAACTGTTGCTAATCTCATACTTGTGAACTCATGCGAGATCTAGTATTCATTATGGTTCAGTCTAGCCAAGTTCTTTACACGTAGCATCTCTGAGTTTATCCTTTTCTGATACTTTAAGGCTATACCTTTTGTTTTCTTCATCTTGGTTAGTAGAAATCCCGCTTCTGGAACTGGTGTATCTGTGCTGTTCTTGCTGCATCCATGCACATGTCGTGCTCTAAGTTGTGAGGCTGAATGGACTTGCATTATGTATATGCTTGATTTTTTGGATAGAGGGAGGGGTTGGGGGCTTTCCATAAGATAACATGACTATCTCCATTTTCAGATACATGTAAAATGTCAAGCATTTTATATATAGTGGCCTTTATTTCATTGTATGTGCGTTTGGTTTTCTGATAAGTGGCTTTGCTTTTCAGTGGTGCAATGGCTGCATTCTATCTATATAAGATTGCCTTGGATGGTAAGCAGAGTAAAGGGTCAGACTTGGGACACGGAGCAGAAGGTTGATGCATTTATTCCACTGGTCAGTTGAATTGCCTGTCTTTCTTCTTCTCCCTCCCTCCCACCCAACCGTCACTCTTTTCTTGAACAAATGACATCATACTTGTAAATGTGTGTATAATGTCCACCTGCTCACAAATACTAATAGTTGTATGCGATGCAAACTTCATCAAATATGATTCTCCACTCTTTCCAGCATTTTCTTTAATAAAAAAAACTCTCAAGTTGCTGTCATTAATGTTATGCCTAGAAAAAAATTGGTAAGATTGCTGCCAAGTTGGTCTTCCATACTTCCATATGGTAGCTGATCTAAATAACTTCTCCTATGACCTCCAGGTAGAAGGTTTACGAGATTAAAGTAGCTCTGGAAGAGCAAGATGGGATCCCATAAAACAATGCTTGGTTCTGGAGCATATGATTACATATTATGGGTGTTTTATCAATTTTTAGTTTGTGTTATCAGAGAACGGGAGAAGCTACAATACTCTGGTGGATTTTTCTTTTCCTTCGATGTGCTGAAATTACCGGTGTTTTCTCCCTCCAATGCCATAGGGTTGTATTGATATCTGTTCATCACATAGTGGCTAGTTGTTTTTCTTTTGCACCTACTTGTATATAAAATGCTTGCAGAATCTTGTTTTCAGCCAGAAGGCTTTCCCTGTATTTATTAATTATCATTAACCACTGCCCTTGGAGAAATAGACGGTCTTCATGGTATGGCTCCTAAGAACTTGCAGAACATTACTTCAGGTTTACTCAATAATTTCTAGAGTTGACACAAAATCACAAATCAATTAGTAGGAGACTTCTTTGCAATTACCAGTGGTGGGAAAACGTAGCAAATAAAGCTAATAGCGTTTGCCTTGTAATTTTTTTTGACTTATACCATACGGTTTTCCAGTAAAAGCTTTAAACCAGTCATGATTGCCTTTTTTGGGCAAGCAGCATCATCTTATTGTTATTTTAGAAGACACGTTAAAATGTCATCAAGGTAGAAATTTTTACTGCCAGGTCAACTGTCACAGATAAGTAAAGAAAGAGGGGCAGTTCGGAATTCATTTAGCATCTAGTAGAAAAAAAGGAAAAACCCTTGAAAACCAAGGCAGTAAGAAACTGGAACGCAAAGCCAAAGATAGCCTAAGAATTTGAATCCTAAACATAATGCATCTTACATCAAATTGAAAATTTCCTGTGCTCCTGGGAATTATGTGCCCCACTAGTATTACTTTTTTACATATAAGAGTGGCAGCATGCTGGCTGAAATAGCTACCAGTGACGACTTAAAAACATTACACTCAATGATAACAAAATAAAAGCTGATAGAGCTTTATAATTTGGAGATGCTGCTGGTTTACTAGATGCATCAGCTCACCTTCAGATGTCCCCACGGGGAGCATGATGAACAGGGATGTCTGCTTGACTATCCAATGGCATATACTGCGCCATGATAGCCCGAATCTCTGAATCCATGTATCTCTGCACAAAAGTTCATAACAGATGAAATTCAGTTTATTGTTATTAGCATAAAAAACTGGACCTGTCAACCAATAATTTCAAATGTAAACAAATCCTGTAAAGTGATCTCAGCAGCATAAAATCTGTTAGTAAGTCGGCATCTTCAGGCTCAAATACTCTAGGAATTTGGATGAACAGGCATGTACATCATGATTTTTCTCACTTTTACACCTTCCTTCAATTCCCACCCCACCCCACCCCACCCACTCACACAAAAGAAGATATACATAAATAATATATTTGTTCTGTTCCATTTTGTTTACTATGAGTTGACAAATGGTGCATGTGCCATGTGTTTTTCTACATTACAGAAAATTATAGAGTAGAATAAAAATTCAAAGAAACATACCCGAATTCTGTACTTGTAAATTGCATATCCAGCAACTCCAGCAGTAGCCAAGCCAAGAATAATAATCCAAACAAAGCTCCAGCTGTACTCTGCCCTAGCAGCATTACCTGAATCAATGTAAACCATAAATCAATGGGGGCCTAACATGACAGAAGCAAATGTATTGTGGAATGCTAGTGATCCCATGTAGCATAGCAGATTCCAAGAGCTAATAACTGAAATTAGTCTCATCTCAGAGTTTAGTTGAAACTGAAAATTGCTTTTAAGGCGGCAGTGGCCAAAGCAGAACTGAAATGCAAAGGAATACTAGAAATAGTCAACCAAAAGCAGTGCCAACTTGGAGTGAACTTGAAATATTTTAGAATGAATTCTAGTGTGCTTTACAGTATTTTCAAATGCAGGTTCATACCAAATACAGGAGAGTATCTACCAGTTTTAAGAGCAGATTCCAATAAGATTTGAGCTTCTATGTTAGCTAATAGAACATAAACTATGTTTCACCACACATTTCATTGTGTGATAAATACAGTGACAGAATAAGGAAAAAAAATAAAGAGCTATTAAGGAAATCTTGACATCCTTCAAATCAATCAATTTAAAATGAAAAATTGTACCATAGTTAAAAAGTAAAATCAATAAAGAAAAATGCTTCAAAATAAGGTCTTTGCAGTACGTGGTGCAAATACTGAGCTGCAAGTTGATTATTTGGTTAACGGAGCAAGTTTTTGAAAACCCTCAGAGGATACTCACTTATGCAAGTGTCATGTTCTCGCATGTATAATAAACCACCACTGCAGCTGCACTCATAACTGCCCCAGGTATTCTTGCATTTGCATTCTGGACACTGGCAAGCTACCTTGTCTTTGCATTCATCCACGTCTAGAAAAAAGCCAAAATGGAACATGTGGTGAGTGCCTCATAATCTACATTATTTCATCAACAGAAAATGACCCGTTGCTTGCAATTTATAAAGAAGCAAGTGCACTAATACCCTATATGCAATTTTGATAAAGTGCGTGGAAATTTAAAATAAGAAAAGAATATTATTTCCTCAAATCATTTAACCAGAAACCAAAACTGTTGTCAAGTTATTTATTGATGACAAGGTTCATGGATGGGTTCCACGAACATTTTGGAATGGAAGGAACCACATATTACATCAAAGGTGTTTTCATAAAACTGGACTATGAAATCTTGAATTTGCTCATCTAGTAACTCTGCCAAGGGAAACTTGCATAATCTTCACTGAGCAGTTCTTCTCTAGGACTTAAAAAACATCAACAATAATGGTTCAAGGAGAAGAACAATAACACAGTTGAGCCAGCAAATCCTAACTGCATCCCACCAAATAGTTAATGCTGGCACAATAACAAAGAAAAGAAGGAAGGTACCTTCACAGGAATTTACTCCATCACCCTTGAATCCTGGAGGACACTTGCAACCTTGTGAACGATCTTCCTGAAACTCGTTAGAGAACCAATGAACAAAGAATCACAAAAAGTCACAAAAGAAATAATCATATCAAAGATGTAAGCAAGAAAACAGAAAGACGGAGGGGTTCCATCAAATTCAAGACTTACAACACAAGCAGAAAACGTAGTGCCATCTTGAGTTTTCTTCCAGCATCCTCCGTTGTTAATTTCACAGCGTAAAGAACCTGAAGCTGGTGAACAAATAAGCAGAAAGATGATGTGCACTGAAATTGAAACAGATATTCCTAAAGTTGAGTCAATACTGAACCTTGGATAAACATGAAAGCAATTTACCATTACAATGAGTATAACCATCACCAACAAACTTCACACCTTGTACCATTGGACATTCACATACCCGACCCCGAAAAGTATCCTATAACAATGAAATCCCAGGACCAAAATAAACTTAGAATCAGTAATTGTACTGCAAACATGATACCAACAAAATGTTGAAATTCTGTAGACACCTTGCATGCAGTAAGGTTAGCAGCCCTGTCCTGCCAGCACCCACCATTATTTTCTAGACACTCGTTGGTTTCTACATCTGCAAAGAAAAAATAACAAATAAAGACTTCCATCTTGACAAGTCTCTACCAAAAAATCAGCAGTGAAATTATATGAGCATAGTTAATCATACTAGATTTTGTTATTGAAAAGGAATTGCTGTCATCATCACTAAAAAACCAATACTGCAACAATGTGCTCTTTTAATGTGTTAAACAATTTGAGCATCTTCTGCACAGTGAACTAGCACACCAGGACTGGAACAAATGGGTGACTGCCAGCACTTATAAACATATTACAGTAGTTAACTCAAAGCCTGAAAGATAACCTTCACTTAAACAAATGGCTGGCTCTGTAGTCTCTTCAAAACCTGCACAAATCGCCTTGAGAACTGCTCCTTTGTCCAACTTACCTGAAATCAGTGACAAGTACAGATTGGAAATGACCATTCAAGCAATTAGATAGCTGAGCATCACAATAAGAACACAGAGTTAAACCTCTATACTGCCTGTTGTTTATCACGAGAGTTGGAAGTATAGTCACATCTCCTCGAGAACCTTTTCCAATCTAAATTGAAAATTCAAAACCCGAAAAATAATAGTCAACTGATTATCCAAACAATAAAACCTTGAAAAGGGGTGGATAGCATGGGAGTTTAGAGCAAATAAATTTTGATGACCCAAACCTGCACATGTTGTTCAGCTTTAAGAACTTCGTTTTCCACATCTGCCTCATGGTCTCCTATACATATATCTATCTTCTTGAGATCAACACCTAAGTTTGCAAAACAACAATATTCAGAAGCTTGCTTTTCTTTGCTCTCAATAAACATAGAAGTTAATTCAGAAGCAAATAAATTAACTAAGCCTCTCTTGTTCTGAACAGAAGAATCAGACGAAGCATTTTGTCCAAAAGAAAACAAATGGCTTCAGTCACCAACAACACATGGAGAACAGAAAATGTCACAAAAGGTCAAGAACATTGCAGTAATAGCTATTAACAAAGCTATGCAAAACATTTGGGAAATTTTGTCTAAACAAACAACATATAGAGAGCAGTTGTTTTCTACAGAAAGGCAGACATGAAAATAAATATGATAGAGCCACCGACTCACCAATAGATTGAATAACTTGATCTGCACACTCTTTGGTGTATTTCTTCTCTTTCATTGGGCAACGGATTGAAAAATCAGTCACATAGTCCCACCAAAGCCATGGCTTTTTACTTTCATTGGCAACTTTATAAAAGCAAGCTTGGCGTAGATTTTGAACTACAACATCTTTTCCATCATACCCTTTGCTGAAATCCTGCTCAGGATCTGGAGCACAGTATCTCCCATGGTTGATGCACTGGGATTTGCATTGTTTGCTCAGAACAAATGCCTCTGGGCAATACCATGTTATATAGTGAGGGGTGAACTGAGTATAACCCTTCTGCTCAAGTATCTGTGCTGCACCTTTGAAGTTCTTGATAAACTCAATCTGACTGTCACACTTTGGCCCACATTCATCATTGCTATTTGTCCAAAACTCATACTCAACCCGCTCATCAGGATGTGGAAGAGCCTCTGTCCAATCAAGATTCATGTTAACCATCTCTCCATTAGATATAGCTTTCTTGATACTATCCCCCAAGGACTTGCTAATAAGTGCTGAGGGGATAGTGATATTCTGCAGATAATCAGCATCTGCATTCTCTTCTTCAGGGGTGTCCATGGTAATCAATGGTTCATCCTTGTCATCTGCTACAAGAATAGCTGCTGCTCCACCATTCTGTGCATTCCATGCCTTCAGGGTGAAGTAACAATCTGCATTTTATATATATATATATATATATATATATTAGCTACATTTATAGGCAGGCAAGAAGAACATAATTACTGCTACGGATGCGCTCATCCAAAAGGGAGAGAAGAACGCCATAGTTACTTCCATAGGAATATCAGCCACACACGATAGCATATAATCCAAAACATCACTAATCACCACCAGTCACAAAATTACCTTTGGTTCCAGAATCAAGGTAAGATTTTCACTGAAGTAGAGAACAAGCATGGTTCAAAATTTCTTGAAAAGCAAATACATTTCTAAAATAAATTATGCTGCTGTCTTTCCAATTGTACTATCAACAAGTAGAAAGGAAGTATGGAAAATCAGAACCCTCATTAAGAGCTATATAAAGTCCGACAAGGGCAATTTAAATCCAGCAGCAGCCAACAAATTTGCAGCATAATAAACATAAAGTACTAAAAATCAGTTACGAATATTCCAGTTAATTTAACATGCCATATATAGTAGAATTACCACTCAAATCAAATCTAAAAAAGAATCCCACAATTAATTTGTCATCAGTATAAACACTCCACCAAAAATTAATACTTACCATAACAATTACACAAAAAACACACACAACTAAATTGGAAGCCTAAAAAGCAATCAAAGAAGTGAAATTCAAGAAGCTAACCTCCACGATCAACAAGGACAAAAGTAGGTAACCCTCCAGGTCTAGATTTGAAAGAGATATCAACCCCATCAAACCCTTTGCATGCCTTTTGATTAGCTTTTGGATAGATCACAGTACCGACTAAGGTCCCTCCATATTGAGGAACTCCAAAATTACCAATCGCACATTCATAAACACCTTTCAATGAATCAGGTGATGTTAGTTTCAAGTTGTTTTTCTCGACTACAAACCTACCAAAACAAAACCCACAAAGCAAAAGCCATACACCAACTAAAAATCCTAACTTTTCCCTCATTTTTACACTAAAAATCCAATTCACTCAAAATTTCAATGAATCAAAGAAAAAGAAAAGACCCAATTTTAGTTTTATTCTCTCTTCCAATGTAAAACAAATAAAAAGTGGAATCTTAAAGGTAAAGAAAAAGAAATAAATAAAACAAATAAAGAAGAGACAAACTTTCGATCAATTCAAGCAAATTGAGTGGATAAAAAGATTGTTTATTGAAAAACCCAGGTGTAAAATACAAGTAAATTTCCACAAAGAAACAGCTTTTTTTTTGGGAAATACAAGCAAGTTACCTGCTGGGTGTTGAGAGCTGAATTTACACAAGACAGGAGGGAGCTTTTATTTTTGGAAAGGGAAAAGAATATAAAAGGTAATATATTTAAAGAAGGGATAATTGTTATATTATAATTTATTTATTTATTTGCTTTTTATCTAGAATGTGAAATCAAAGTTTAGTCTTAGTTTGATAATGTGTGGCTAAATAGTTTTTAAATTTTTTTAATTTGAAAATAATTTTAATAATAACATATTAAAATTATAAAAGATTATTTAAAAAAATTAATTTAATATTTTTTCAAGTTGTAAACATATTTTAAAACAAAAGTTAACATATTCTTAGAGTTTCCATAAAAAAAAGAGAGAAATAAGCAATAATCAACAACTCGTCTTCATTTTTTTTTTGTCAATCTAATTTAATTTTATGGTTTAAATTTATTCTATTTGTATTGATTAAAAGAATTGATATCAAATTTCAACCCTAAATGTAAATAAAGAGCAAGATATTAGAAACATGAATGCTTATCATAGTGCCATTATAGAAGTTCTGAGACCAATTCTTGTGATGAGTCGGTTCTTGTAATGAAATATTAAAAAATATATATATATAGTTTTTTAAATCATTGAACAAATATGTCAAGTAAAATATATATTTTGGTTTAAATAAAACATTATTTCATCTATTTATATATTAAAATAGCTTATGTTAAATTTTCTTTTTTGGCTTGTTTGCGTTGTCAATTTGTCAAAATAATGGGGACCCTTTCATGATAGAGATTTTTACCTTGCATGTGATCCGCGTGTATGCTCACTTTTTTTTTTTTCTTTATGTCAAAGCCCTTTCAAATTTCAATTTAAAATCGATAGGTACCGTTAATTAAAAACAAAAAACAAAAAAGGAATGGTTCAAAAACTCTCTCCCGTTTATTTTATGAAAAATAATTTTTAAATTTATTCGTGTTTATTTATTATAAAAAAAATTGATCAATAAAAAATATTTTTTCAATTAAAAAAAATCTGACTTGGTTTAAAAAAAAATTTCTTTTTATTTTGAAAAAAAATACTTTTCAGAAGTTGTAAATTTTTTTAAAAAATCTTTTTATTTGTTGACTATATCAAATTCAGTCCTTAATCTTTTGATTGTTATATATTTTGTTTTGGTTTTTTTCAATTTCACCGCTTAAAATTTGATTTTTATATTAATTTTAGTCTTTATTTTTTATTGTTATTTATTTTTATTTTATCTTTTTATTGATTAAATTTTTTTATCTATCCGATTTGATCCTCATTCTCTTAATTACTATCTATTTTATTTGAAATTGTTTATGAAATTGTTTTTTTAAAAACAAAATTATCATCTTTCAACTTTTTTATATGTCAAATTTGATCTCTATTCTTTTGATTGCTATTTGTTTTATTTGAAATAATTTATGAATTTTTTTTGCAATTTAATCATCTTTCAACTTTTTTATCTACCAGATTTGATCTTTAATCTGTTAATAAACATGAAAAAATATATATTAAAGAATTAATAATTTATTTTTCAACTCATGTTATATAATATAGCGAAATACTGGAAAGTGTTTTGCAACTTATTTTTCATGACACTACCAAACATCGAGAAATAATTTACTTTTCAGAATTTTATTTTCCATTTACATTACTTTTCAAAAGAAAACTACTTTTTATCAAACACGTGGAGCCTTAATCTATTTTATTTTAGCAAACAACTCATTTTATCATAGTTAGGCATGTGCAATTGGAAATCATGGAAAACTACCAATTTGAGAATTAGGGTTATTGTTTATAAAACTCTAATTTTAAAATCATTGCTTATAACGTTGTTAATATGTTGATTGAAATCTTTAATAAAATTTATTTAAATATTTTATAGCCTAATTATCTAATTAGGCATGTTTAATTGGGTTAATGAAAAAAAACCCTAATTTTATAGATTATGCAAATTGTTCACAATGTTATTAATTTTAAATTATATGCTTATATAGTGTAATTGAGCATATTTATGTGGTTTCATTTTGTTTTAATATGTGCATAATACATGTTGGGTTGTAATATGTTTTTGATCTGTTACTCTTTTAGTCTGTTAGCATAGGTTTGTTATGCTTATGATTGGACTAAATATCTATGAATATGAAGGCACTAAAGTTTACCTTCCGATCTTACCATATCAGATTATACCCACTATGTAATGTGAAGATGCTCATATGGCTGCAATAGAGGACCATGATCTCTATTGAATAATGAACTCACTCCATGAACTAGGCATTATGTTAGAAGTTGATTATTGATCACAATATAATATTTAATTTGGTCTGTTATGCTTATTGTCTGTTATCAACTGTATAATCTACCAATGGTTTAGTATTATATTTTAACCATCCCAAGGTAAATTATACAGGTTACAAAATCTCAATATAGTTGCTCATCATGGCAATTCTACTTATATCAAAAAATATTGTGGCACTGATTATATGTCTTACAAAGACATATTATGCATATGCAAAAAGTTTTTGATGCAAACTTGAAGAGATTTCAAATTAAAAATGACAAAGGGAATAGAATTATTGACGATGCCTTAATAGTACATGTATTTAATGTGCATGAAGATGCAAATAAGATTTATTTTTATGTTGATGTTGATTCTACTTGTTGCACCCGACATCGTGGCAAACCCATAAAAAAAGCTAGTTTAAGAATAGAGTAAAAATAGAAAAAGAAATTTCCATTTAGTATTATGGTGATTAAGAATCCTAACTAATATTCAAAGACTTGAGGTAAGAGATTAATTATGCTAAAGAGAATATATTATTACTCTAAAACATCCTACCCGAGGTAAGCTACATTGCCTCATGTCTTTGTTCCTAATGGTCTATTGTGCATATTCTATTAGTGGCCTGTCTTTAATGGTCTACTGTAATGAGTTAAAACCCGAGGTAGGTAACATGCTTATCTATTTTAAAGTTTTGGTTATTTTTGTCACTCCTAAATTGCTTGGTGAATTAATATTTTTATGCCTTTTTACTCTAGATCATGACATCATGACATGTAACTATTAATAATTTATCAAATCATGTTAGTGAATAATCATGTGAGTTTTTATAGGCTCATTGAACCTAGCCCAATTTCTAAGAGCAGATGTTACTAAACATTTTATTTATGCAACAATGGTCTATGGATAACTACTTGTTTTGGTTCATTTATCCTATAATATCAATGTTCACTCATAATATTTTACCGGATGAAGGTTTTTGTACCACAAACCTATAATATCCAAGAAATACCTATTTCGAGTTAATCTACTTGGGGTAGGATCTAGTGGCACTGGCATTCAAAGCGTTTTGAAATTAGTACTCTCAATTATTATCTATGAATATTAGACCAAAAAGAAAATTAATAATCCTGATTGACACTTATGTGTCATCGATGAATATAAAACTGAAAAGGAAACTAGCACTCATGTTTAACATTTAGGAATCATTGGTGACTATTATACCGCATAAACTCAAAATGACATCATATTTCAAAAACTAAAGGGATACTCCCCATTCATACTAGAAATAACAACTCATTATGATTTTATTTATTTCAAATATTACGAGCGAATGACAAAACATTTTTATTGTTGTAATTTCAAAAAAAAAAAATTAAAGGGTTTTGGTATGTTGACCTTTCAAAGACCTTTGAATTTGGACTAAACCTTGATGGGTTTTATAAATGAATTATAAAACACAAAATGGATGCTTGCAATATAAAAAATATTTATGGCTTTTTTTTCTTCTTAAATAAGAATATAAAGATGCTAAAACAACATCAATATTTATCAAAATTTGCATGGAATTTTGAATAGATGCAAGGATGTGTATTTTTTTTATTTTTTGTTTTTATATAAGAGGTTTTGGATGTAAATGAAAGGGAAGTTTTTACAAAAAAAAATTGGTAATGATATTTTTGGTTGGAATGATATTTGACAAGATAATAATATTTTTTATATATAAAACATAACAAAAAATTATAACTCAAAAACAAAATAGGTTAGAGAAACCTTAAATTGCCATGCAACACACATAACCAAACATGGCATAAACAATGTCAGCTAACCATCACCCTATAATCTTACATACATTACTATAGGGGTGAGTAAAAAAACTGAAAAATCCATTAAACCGAGAAAACAAAAAAAAATTACCGAAAAAACCGAACCATGAAAAAAAT